>NC_056726.1:483615925-483775925 GCF_019279795.1 Protopterus annectens | reverse complement strand
GGTCATCTCTGAGCAGCCGTAGATAAAGGGCATTGCAGTACTCCATCTTGGAGTATACAGATTCACAAATAAGCATCAAAAGATAGTACTGGGAATGACTTACAGTTGACACTAAGATGGTATCCCCTCTCCTGACCAGTTACTTTCTGTATGCTAGTAATCCAAAGTGGGAAAAGCAAGCAAATATATTTACACATATAAATAGACTTCTGAGAGCAGTGTTGGAATGATCCCTAAATAGGAATCAGTTTATGACTAACAGAAGAAAAAAATAAATCTGTGAAAGAAGCAGGAACAGACCAGCAGCATGGATCCATGTGTTGACAGGGCAGCGGGACCAGAAGGTGCTAGAAGAACGCTGGCAGGGCCATGAGAAGCTGTACTGGAATAATTTGCTGATAATGCTCATTTCAAAACACTGATAGTAGGACTTTAAAAAAATTAGTATAGAGGTAACCAACTGTTTGGAGGGATTTACAGGTAAAATCACAGATGCAGGGCGTAAGATAATTGCCCATTCGAACCATCTCACAGAGATTGATACTGCTATGGTGGACATTTGGCAGCTCGAGTTTCACTTAGATCATTTTGAGATAGGACAGGTTAATATTGAGGACCAGAATAGACAGAAAAGTATTCTTTTCTTCAGCATATCAGAAAATGTTAAGGGGTTGGATTGCCAAGGATTCCTAGCACATATAATTGTGTTCTTTTTTTTTTTTTTTTTTTTTTTAATTGTTGCCCTATTCTTTGTGTAAAGAAGTACAATACTATACAGTCATGGTTCCTAAGAAGCTTAGTAATAGCCAACAGAAAATAAAATTAGTTAGAACCATGATAGAGTAGAAAAAATGAGATAATATAGAAATATAACAGTGGTATCTGCTTGCCGGATCTTGCTGTAGAGTAGCAAATGCAAAAACAGCCATGTCCACCATCGTAAAAAATAAAAAGGCCGTCAAAGCAGCAGATGTTGCTAAAAAAACGTGATAGCTGTGACAAAACAAAGATCACAGACACTATGGGAAGTGGAAAAATTGTTGATTTGGGTAAATGGTGGCAGTATTTCAGAGGCCATAATTTGTGAAAAAGTAAAAGTGTTCCATGCTGATCTGTTGAAAAACAAGCCTGGAATGAGTACACTATGGGAAGTGGAAAAATTGTTGATTTGGGTAAATGGTGGCAGTATTTCAGAGGCCATCATTTGTGAAAAAGTAAAAGTGTTCCATGCTGATCTGTTGAAAAACAAGCCTGGAATGAGTGCTGATACTAGTGAAGTGTTTAAAGCCAGTCATGGGTAGTTTGAAAAAAGAGAAGTGGCAAACATAGTTTTGTGCAACATGGAGAGGCAGCCAGTGTCAACACGGAAGCTGCCGATGAATTTGTTCAGGAGTTTAAGAAGTACGTAGAGGATGAATGTTTTATTCCTCAAGAAGTGTTCGGTTGTGATAAGACAGGCGTGTTCTGGAATAAAATGCCCAGCAGGACCTACAGCACTCAAGAGGAGGGTATTATCAGGGCACAAGACAATGAAAGACAGGCCAACTTTGTTGTTGTTTGGGAATGCAAGTGAGGATTTAAAACTTAAGCCTCTGCTAGTCTACTACAGTAAAACCCATGAGTTTTCAAGAAAAGTAATGTGATAAAAAGAAAGTTACATGTGATGTGGAGGGATAATAGTAAAGCTTGGGTCACCAGGCATTTCTTCACAGAGTGGATGAACGAAGTGTTTGGCCCATCTGTGAAAAAAATATTTACTGAAGAAGGATTTGCTGCTGAAGGCTCTGCTTGTTTTGGACAATTCTCCTGCTCACCCTCCAGGCTTGGAGGTCAACTTGTGGAGTTGTTTAACTTCATCACTGTAAGGTTCTTGCCCCCAGCACAACTTCTCTGATCTAGCCCATGGACCAGTAGGTCACCTCTAATTTAAAATAAAACTGTATACAAAGGCATTTTTCCAGTGGTGGTTTGGAGTGACCTCAAATATAGAGCTGATCTTGAGAGAATTCTAGGGAAAAAAAAAAACATTTTCATATCCTCCAGTGCCTAAATCTTATTTATAATGCCTGGGGGAAGTCTCTCACAGGACCCTGAAGAAATTGTGGCCTGAAGTTATAACTTAGAGGGAATTTGAAGTTTTTGAGACTGAGCCTAGGTCTACAGCTACTGTGGAGGATATCGTGACTCTAGTGCAGTCCATGGGCCTGGAGGTCAGTGCTGATAATGTGGAGGAGTTAGTTGAGGAGCATAAAGAAGAGCTGAGCACAGAGGAGCTGCAGGAGCTTTAGAGGGGGCAGCAACAGATAGTGGCTGAGGAACTGTTTTCAGGTGAGGAGGAGGTAAGTGAGGATGTCCCTAGTTCATTAATCAAGGAAATGTTTGCAAAATGGGTGGTGGTGCAACATTTTGTTGAAAAATATCACCCTGACAAAGCTATAACAAACCGCAATGTTAGTTTGTTCAGTGACCAAACAATTTCCCACTTTAGAGACATATTGAAAAACAGGCAGAAACCAGCATCATTGGATAGGTTTCTAGTGAAAATTAAACCTGGTGAGTCTCAAGCAGGGTTCAGTGGTGATAAGAGACAGAAAAGAATACAAGAAATAACCCCTGAAGGGCAGTTGCTCGAAGTTTTTATGAAAGGAGACTCTCCTTCCAAACAGTAACATCTCTCCTCCTCACCAATATCCCTTTAGTTCATTACTGAACGTATGCTGTTTATTAGTGAACTTATACTGTACAATACTGCTTATTAGTAAAATACAACAGCTAAAGTGAACGTATACTGTTTTTTAGTGAATTTATGCTGTTTATTACTAAAATACAACTCTAATGCATATAATGCCTTATAAAATGTCTATTTTCTGTGGGTCTGAAATTAATTAATTAAATTTACATTATTCCTTATGGAAAAATATGTTTGGTACTGATCATTTTTGACAGTCATTGTGCTTCTGGAACGAATTAGCAGTGCCAAGGTGCCACTGTAGTTTGGAACAAAAAGTAGCAATAATGAAACCCTCTTGGTAGGATGTGCTGACATTATTTTTTTAAAACAATGTTACTTATCACATAATTTTATTTATTTATTTTTTGGTCCCTCGTTTCCTTCATTGGCACGAACCCAGCATCCCATGCTCTGTCTGCTCAAGGTCTACCAGCTAACTTTTTGCCCCCAGACTTATTATGGTATTGATGTGGGCTGTACACAGACGCTGGAGAATAAACCACTTTATATTAGATAAAATAACAAAACACAGCAAAGCTTTCAGGTATAAACCCTTCTTCAGTGCATGCACTGAAGAAGGGTTTATACCTGAAAGCTTTGCTGTGTTTTGTTATTTTATCTAATATAAAGTGGTTTATTCTCCAGCGTCTGTGTATATCTTTTGACTGTTGCCTTTGATTGATGTGGGCTGGTCACATATCCTTAGGCATCTGGGGGTTAGCACGCTTTTGCATTCATTGGGGTGGGTTTACTCTATGGCCTACTTGTCCCCATCCACCTCATGGCAACATGCTTCTGTCTAGAGTGCATTTGCAATATGAACAACTGGAGTATTGCCCTGCCTCCACAGCAGCGCAGCCAGGCCCAACTCAACGTCCTCCATCTCCACCGATGTCAGAAAAAGTTAATAATTGTATTACTTGTGGGAAGCAAATACCTCATAAGGATTTCCATTTATACTGTATTCCTTGCCTAGGCCCTGATCACAACGTGCCTGGCTGTCGGTTTTGTGCTAGATTTAACCAACGCACTATTAAGTGTCGGTATATTTTTGCCTCTAAGTATTTTGGAAACAGGTTTAACTACCCAGAAATGTCGTCGGATAGCAATTCGACTACCGGAGTACACAAAAAACGAAAGAAAAGGACAGAGAAAGGCAGTCGAGATCCAAAACCGACGAAGAGGCTTCTCCTAAGCCGTTCGACGGTACTCATTGAGGCGCTTTCGCAGCCCCTGATACCCGCTACCTTCGAGTCGCAGGGCTCTACCGACACCCATGTGGAGTCTGGCATGCCGCACGATACTCAAGGTATTGGACCGACGGATGTATCTCCCACGGATGGGTCCGGAGCCGCTGAGCAGGCACCGGCTTCTGAGGGTGTGTTCAGATTTCAACATTTGTATATCAAACCGACGACAGCTGCAAAACCAAAGACAAAAGCAACTTCTAAAACTAAAAAAAGATGCATGAGCCACGTGCACAGGCCTGTATACCTAAAAAAACAGATGATCAAAATGGCTGAAGACCTCATTACCTTGATCAGGGGTGTACTCATCCACCTCCAGATAAGAGGCCTAGGCAAGACACTGATTATGAATTTTCAGATCTGGTTTCTATATCTTCTGATCAGGAATTATCTATACCTTCCTATGAGGATTCTGATGCAGAGGAGTCTATACCATCTGCTTCTCCTCCTGAGGATTATTCATTTGGGGAAACCTTGCATACTTTGAGGGAGCATTTTCACTGTTTTTTTTTTCACTGCAAGATTTCTCAGAATCAAAAAAGAGGCTCAGGGATTTCCTTCTTCTCCCTCAGCACAGGCCTTTAGCCATTCCCCCTGTTTTAGACATTCTGGATGATGTGTTTTTGGAGTCAAGTTTGACCCCTGACTCCTTATCTCCTGCTCCCAGTAAGCCTGACCGATATTACAGGGTCCCTGACTCACATACATTTTTATTTAGAAACCCTGCTGCTGATCCTGAAACTATTTCACAGGGTCCAAAGGGAGTTAAGGCTTCAACAGCAAAAAATCCTACCCCCTCTGACAGAGATTCAAGGGCACTGGACAGATGGGGGAAAAAGGTTTATACATCTGCAACTTTGGCAATCAGAGCCTTAAACTGTCAATTTCCTATGCTTAAGTATCAACAACATGTTATGGGATTGCTGAAACAGAAAATGATGTTGATTTCTGAATGTGCAGAAAATAAAGAATTGCAGGAATTATTGCATGCAGCTGAACAGGTTGGAACCATACTTTGCAATGTGGTTTTGGCTCCTTTGAGGCCTCCTACAGGGCCGCAGTTACTGGATCTGTGATTAGGAGGCATGCCTGGCTAAAGGAACAAAATTTGCCTGATCATGTTAAAGCCAAATTGCTAGATGCAACTTTACACCATGATACTCTGTTTGGTATTAAGGCAGAAGAGGTTTTAAAGAAAATGGAAGACAAAGCTAAGTCTATGCAAACTGTTAAAGACTTCTTACAAGTGCAGCCACCAAGATTCAGTAGACACTGGCCCACAAATAATTGGTCCTTTCCTGTGTCAGACAGAGCTCAAAGGGACAAATCCAGACGCCCTAAGGGTTCCAGATACCAGGCGCAAGATTCATACAGGTCAAAGCAATGGGGCACTTCTACCTCCAAATCTGGAGGAGATAAAGCGCAAACATACAGAAAACAGTCACAATGACTTCCCTCTGCCTACACCAAACACTTATATTTTGGCAGCACCCTTAGGGGGGAAATTAGCACTTTTTGCTCAAAATTGGCAGTTAATAACCCAGGACAAGTGGGTACTAAACATAGTATCACAGGGATACAAATTCCATTTCCACACACTGCCAATGGCAAACGGTTGGCCAGATCTGCCCAAAAATCAATGGGCAGAGGCACAGAAACAGGTTACGTCTCTCATGGATATGGGGGCCATTCAGCCAGTACCAGAACAGGAAAATGGGCAAGGTTTTTACTCGACTGTTCTTGGTACCCAGAAAGGACAAGGCCTGGCGGCCAATATTGGATTTATCAATTTTGAACACATATCTGGACATTACAAAATTCATGTTGCTGACTTTAGAGCAGCTTCTGCCCATGCTGGGGAAGAATGCTTGGCTGGTGACATTAGACCTAAAAGAGGCTTACCTGCATGTCTCAATAAGACAATCGTGCAGAAGATACCTCATATTCAAGGCTGGCTTAATGCATTACCAATTCTCTGCACTGCCCTTTGGCTTATCTACTGCGCCCAGGGTCTTTACAAAGTGCCTGGCAGCAGTAATTGCATTTTGCAGACAAAAAAGTATACAAATGTACCCTTACTTGGACGACTGCCTCATTCAAGCAGAGAGCAAGGACATTCTTCTTCAACACCTGCCGTTTGTGGAAAGGCTTCTAACATGCCTAGGGTACACAATAAATGAAAATAAATCACAACTGGTACCCTCTCAAAAGATAACATTCCTGAATGCAAGCTTGAATACAACTGCCCAGATGGCTTACCTCACGCCAGACAAGCAAAGGCAACTGACTACTTACTTCAAACTGATGGCGACAAAAACCCAGTTATCTGCAAGACAGAATCGGCAGGCTTTGGGCTTCATGGCATCCTGCATCCTACTGATTCCATATGCGAGACTGCATATGAGGAAACTTCAATGGTACCTAAAAAGTTTATGGAGTCAACATTCTCAGAGTCTGGAAACAATGATTCCTCTCATACCCTGCCTACAACAGGAGTTTCTGTGGTGGGCAAAGGCATGTCACCAAAACATGGGACGGGCCTTCACTCTACCCCCTTCCAGCCAAACCTTAACAACAGATGCATCAGATTATGCCTGGGGGGCCCACATAAACAAGCAAGGAGGCACACACTCATACCCCCTTTGCAGATTAGCCATGGCACTGTGGGACACAGCTTTGACCTACAAAATACATCTCCAAGCTCAATTCCTGCCAGGAAAGCAAAATACTCTGGCAGACGATTTAAGCAGAAACCTTATGGACCCTCACGAGTGGAAACGAAATCCACAAGTCTTCAGCATGATAACAGAGAAATGAGGGATCCCAGACATAGATCTGTTTGCCTCTCCTCAAAATTATCAATTGAAAAGATTCTGCACAAGGACGTATCACAGACAAGCATGGAAAGTGGACGCCCTAGCCTTCATTTGGAAAAACCTATCAGTTTACGCCTTTCCTCCTCTGCCTCTTCTTCCCAAGGTCCTCCTAAAAGTCAGACAAGAGAAACCAAAGATGATACTAATTGCCCCGGACTGGCCCCGTCAATACTAGTACCCAGTCCTAAGGAACTCATCTTAATACTCAGCTTGGACCTTACCTCAAAGATCTCAACTACTGTCCCAGCAAAACAATCAGATCCTGCACTATCAACTCCAGACACTGAACCTGGCAGCATGGCTGATCATGTAGTTATACAAACAATTTATCTCAGTAAAGCTGTGATGGATGTCATTTTGGAAGCCAGAAGGCCTAGTACTAGAAAATCTTATGCTGTTAAATGGAAGAGATTCTGTGCTTGGAATCAAGCACAAGGAACTGATACAGCAGAACCAAATATTCCTCAGATATTACAGTACTTAAATGAGATGCTTGACAAAGGCCTATCTTTCTCTTCAATTAAAATCCATGCCTCTGCCATTTCGGCTCATTAAAATACAGAGCCACCAATCTTTTCTCATCCTTTACTAAAGCAGTATCTTAGAGGAGCCAAAAATTTAAGGCCTCTTAGAAGAGCACCATTACCTGCATGGGACCTCAATTATGTATTGGAAAAGCTCACCCTGCCTCCATTTGAACCAGCTGCTACCGCTGACATAAAGTTCTTATTATGGAAAACAGCTCTGCTACTAGCAATTACTTCAGCAAGAAGAGTTTCAGAGCTACAGGCCCTCATGGCTGTAGAGTCTTTTATCATATTTTACCCAGACAGGGAGTCTCTGAGGACAAATCCTACATTTATGCCCAAGATGGTTTCCAGTGTGGCTCTTAACCAAACAATTCATCTGCCAACCTTTTATCCAAATCTGCAGAACAAGGGGAAGAAAATTCTGCATTCCTTGGACGTACACAGACAGCTTAGATTCTACTTGAGCAGGACTAAAGCTCTAAGAAAAACTGAGCAATTACTAGTGACATATGCTGCAGGATCAGAAGGAAAGGCTATTTCAAAGCAGACAATTTCAAAGTGGATAAGCCACTGCATCCGTTTCTGCTACTTACACCATGGCAAACCTGGGCCAAGGGTGTTAGGTCTCATTCCACCAGAGCTGTAGCTACTTCAGCAGCCTTTCTCAGAGGAGTACCAACCAAAGCCATTCTAGAGGCTGCTACTTGGAGTTCTGTTCACACCTTTACAAAGCATTATCATTTGCCTCTCTTCTCTAAGCCCAGGGCAGGCTTTGCCACTGCAGTTCTGCTGGACCTTATAGCCACACCTAAAGTTGTTTAGCTTCAGCCCCCCAACCATAACTTTGGGATTCTACCCAAATGCAATGACTGCAACAGTGAAACACGAAGAACATAGTACAGTTGTGTACACTTACCATAAATGTAGATGTTCGAGTGTATTCACTGTTGCAGTCCAGGTTACCCGCCCGCCATCCCCCAGTCATTCTGGAGTTTATCTTTCCTTCTGTATCTTCTCCAACCTATGTGGTGTATTTGCTTATAGATGAAGGTAAAGTTTATATTGATGCATGTATGTATATATATATATATATATATATGTGTGTATATATATATATATATATATATATATATATATATATATATTTTTTTTTTTTTTTTTTTGCTACCTTTTTGGGGGCACCTGGCATCTGGGGCAAGAAAAACTAAAGAAAATGGCATCGTTTGCATGTTTTATATCCCTGACGACCTGACGTCATGGAAGAGGAGACAGCAACCAACGCAGGACCCAAGACTTTGGAATTCAGGCCGACTGAGGGCAACCAGCCAGCAGATTACCCAAATGTAATGACTGCAACAGTGAATACATGGTAACATCTACATTTATGGTAAGTATACACAACTGTACTATGTCTTGGGAGGTACATACAAAACGGGGCATTGTATTCTATAATGGGTCTAATGAGGGATGAGCACAGTGGGACAATGACCTCCTTTTTTCTGGATGAAAAGCCCGTAGTGATGAGGTTTGCCACATAGAAGGATTTCCTGAGTGTTGTGGCGATGTGGTTATCGGAGGTGAGACCACTGTCCACCTGTGTCCATAAGTCTCTTATCACACTTTCGGTGTTTAGTGTACTGCCACCTATGTGGTAATTCACCGGTACATGTTTTTTCCCAAAGGGGATAACTGTACATTTCGTGGCATTGAGCTCGAGCCCATGGCTCTGACACCAAGCATCTGTTTCTGTAAGGCCCTTTTGTAGAGTATCCACATTATTTGGGGATTCATTAATGGCTCCCAGTTTGCAGTCATCTGCGAACTTTGTTAGCCAGAGTCCCTTGTTGTTGGCCTGTACTTCAGAGAAGTAGATGCCAAACAAGAGTGGTCCCAGGACTGAACCCTGAGGTACTCCACTTGTCTGGAGCTGGATTTGGAGTCTGCTACTTTTACAGTGTGGGTTCTGTCAGTGAGCCAGTTGGCAACCCATCAAGTGACGTAGGGATTAATGCCAAGCTTTGTAAGTTTATCTATGATTCCAGAGTGGGGGGTGGTGTCAGAAGCCTTGACGAGGTCCAGATAGGCTGTGTGGACCGCCTTACCCTCGTCCACAGCTCTGGAGACTGATTCAAAGAAGTCAGTCAGGTTCAGGTGTTTGAAAGTTGCCAATGTATTTGTTTATAAGTTCCATGAAAATACGTTCCATGGCCTTGCAGATCAGGCTCGTCAGACTGATGGGGTGGTATTTCCCAGGATCCAAGGTGGATCCCCCCTTGTGGAGTGGAATAACTGTAGCTGTGCGCCACTCAGTGGACACAAAGCCTGAGGTGAGGCTATGATTAAACATGACACTTAGGTGAGGTGCCAGTTCATTTTGTAGTTCATGTAGTACACAGCCCAGGATGTCATCTGGTCCCATGGATGCTGTATTCTTAGCTTTGGAGAGTGCGTTTTTTACCTTTGTGGCCATTATTACCAGAATTTGTCAATCTTCCAGTATTGAGATGGGCCCTTTAGGGGGTGAGAGGGGGGTGAAGTTGGCACTGAATCGATCTGCCAGGATATTGGCAATATCCTTAGGATCGGTATATTCAATGCCATTCTGTTGTAGCTCAGAGCAGATCTGAGCATTGCCATTTAGATTCTTGACATAGTTATAGAACGCCTTGTGGTTGTCTTTGGAATCTTTGGCAATTTTATTTTCGTAACTAGCTTTGGAGGATTTTATGAAGGATCTCGGCTTCTTACTGAGGCTGGTAAGGGAGTTTTTTGCATTCTGGGATTTTCCTCTTTTCTGCAACAGTTTCTTCCTTTTATTGTAAAGTTTGTTTATGGCAAAGGACCACCAGATTGGCTTCCTTTTTTTGGAGGAGAGCATCTTGGTTCTATTTGGGATGACATGATTCATGCATGAGTGGATGTGCTCGTACAGTGCGTTAGTGTAGGATTCAGCAGTCGAACTTCCGGTTCCCGTCTGCATGGGTGTCATGAAGTTTGCCACTTCTGATTTGAGTTGCATGAAGTTGGCTTTGGAGAAGTTTTTTACTGAGGTTTCCTTACTGGGGGGTTGGGGAGGGATGTCAATGTTAAGGGTGATTAGCTTATGGTCAGACCTGACCAACGAGGGGGCAACCATAGGTGTGGAGCATCAATTTCCCATGTTGGTAATGACCTGGTCTAGGATATTGGAGCCCCTAGTGGGACTTTGGATTAGTTGATCCAGGTTGTTGTAATTTATGAATTCCAAGAACCGTTGGGCAAAGGTGTTGGTACACGAGTAGTTTTCCCAGTTAATGGCAGGGTAGTTGAAATCACCCAGTATTAGGGTATTTGGTTGTATCTTAATATTTTCCAGTATGTTTAGAAAGGTGTAGTGAGAATCTTGGGGCATGGTGGGGGATCTGTAGCAAGCTGCAATTTGGATTGCAGTCTTACAGTTAAAGTTAGTTGCACCTGGAGAATTTCAGATGCATTGTGTTGGGCAACTAGCCTGGCGGTGTGAATATCCTTGGTGAATATGGACACTCCTCCACCTTTAGTGTTTTGGTCCTGGTTAATATATTGTGTTCCCCTCAAAAGCTGAACTAGTACATTCTGCAGGGAGTCCTTCAACTTAGTTAACTCCCCATATTTCTGAAAATAATTGTGTTCCCAGTTTCTTGACTCATTTCCTTCACATCTTCAGCATCTGCTGTTTGCTTCAGGACAAATCCTCTGAAGGCTACTTGGATATAAAAGTATCTGTGTAAATGTATGGAACTATCCTGAATCTTCTTGATTTCATAGCATAGCAAGAGACCTTCTTACTGTTTTCCTCACATTGGATTTTTTTTTTTTTTTGTTTGTAATTTGTCATTCTCTTCTTACCTCGCAGACTTTTTAATCTCCTCTGTTTCTATAGTTATACAGTAGTATATAAGCTTTGGTAATTATCTCTTTCTTAATGGCATCCTCTGTTCTTGGTTTTACTAAACCCCATTAGAGCTGATCTTTCATTCAGTACTCTCCTCTGTCTCTCTCTCTCTGTGTCTATAGTCTGCCAACATTCCTTGATATGGAAAGTAGTATCTGTACTGCAGATCACCAGCTGTTTTCCCACTGTATCATTTTTCTTGTAAACTAATTTATTGCAGTAATGTGGTTACTTTATTTGTTTCCCCCAGTTACTTCCTGCCATCTATCTCTTGCCTGTTTTATGCACCCTTAGTTGTATGTATTCATATTGGCAAAATTTTCTTTCTCCATTCCCTCACTGTTTTAATCTTTGTCTGATAATTATACAGACTGTTATATTTATACAGTATTTATGTTTTTTTTGAGGACTAACCTCCAAAAGCTTAACCTTTCTGCATCCCTTGTACTTACACCTTGCAATATCATCTTTTTCCACTTTGATCTATAGTCCTCTGCTTATAGTGTATTTAAATGTCTCAGTTTATAGATTTGAAATATCTTAACCCCCCAGTTCAGTAGGAAAAGTTAGCTTATCATTCTTGCTCTTGCCTACTTTCCTTCTAAGTAAATCCCTTTAGTGACTTCCAAAATGACTGCACAGTGATCAACAGGTTGATTTAAGCTCTCCCAGTGTGAAAACAGAAAATTAAAAAAAAAAAGGGCCATTGAAATTGTCAGTTTGGCCTTTGTTAATTTGGGAAAATTCAGTCACTAACTAGTAATTACACTGCCTGGATGCCAGCAAAGAAGAAATTTGGAGAACCTGAGAGAAAATTGTCCAAAATGGGCTAGAGAAACTTTGGCTGGGAACAATCTTGCAAAACACGGTTCAAGTTTCTACTTTGGTACAAGACATGGTTCTAGTAATTAGGAAGAAAAAATAAGCCAGATGTTCTCAGAGGTGTTTAAGATAAATAAAACACCAAGGAAATATATCAACTCAACAATATTCTGGGGAAAAAAGAACCTTTAGCTATTCAGATGAACTGACAAAGATGTAAAAATAAGATGTTAAAATGTAGAAACTCCTGGCTGAGAATAAGGTTTCTGAAGAAAAGCTATTTAAAATAGAATAGTGGAGTTAGAAGACGAAGTATGCTGAGAAAACCTGCGATTTTCTGCTGTATGAGAAACTGGAGGAAAAAGACTATATTAATTTTATAAAAGTATAAATAAACAACTGGACTGGTGTTCCACAGCAAGATTTGTTAACTTAAAGGGCACATTGTGCGCTTGAAACTTGGACATGAGAAAGCAGCCAAGCCCTATATTAGTAAAGAAGCAGTCATGCCAGCAGAAAGAGTTGATCCTGACAGAAAGTGAAATTATTAAAATTAGAAATGACAAGAGTGTTTATGAAGAATGGTTGTTCACTGTACATTATACAGAAAAGAAACAAGTTTATTCTAGCAGTCAGGGAATGCTGGGATGTAGGTGTGAGATTCAAGCTGTTATATCCAGCTGTCTTCAAAATATTTTTCCTGGAAGATTAAATATATTTTTGATGCAAAACAGGCTAAGGAACAAATAAAGGTTTGTCCAAGAAAGAGTGAATCAGCAAGTAGAATGGGACTCTTATTTTTATTCATCTGACAACAAAGCCAGGAGAGAGACTTTACCAAGTAAAATATTTGATAGAGAGAAAAAAACAGAGTAGCTAACTAGAGGAATCATTAGTACCTTGGACTTGAACTAGAGACTGGTTTTGACAGATTGAGATGATCAGGATGAAGACCAGTAACACTGAAACTAGTGAATAAGTCTGGGATTATAAAGTATTAATACCATTAGATATAGGAGTGTATATGTGAAATTTAACTTTGCAAGAAAAAGTGGTTGAGAAAGACTGGCATTTTTTTTTACTTTATTAAACTTGTGTGTGAACTGTAAAAAAAGCAACTTTAAGGAAAACAAATTTTGTTCTTAATATTTATTTAAAAATGTCACTTTGCAAATGTCATGTTATATTGTAAACAGTTTTGTATAGTATGCAGTCAAGGATATTTTAAGTATGACATGGGTGAGTTTTATCATTGGCTACTGTATATGTTAAATGTGTTACAGCAAGGTAGTGCTTTTTTAGTTGTAAAATGTTCAGGTTTTATACTTTAACAACGTAAAGGCTGGTCAGAAGCAGGTTAACATTAAAATAATGCTCTGATCTTGGGCTGCTGGGGTGGGGGTGGCATGACAAAGGTTTTTTTTGATGTATGTATAATTAAGGTAATAATTTCCCTGTTTTTTACAAGGGTAAATGTCTTAATTAATACCCTTGTTTTAAACTGTAGACAAGTTTATTTAAGCAAATAGGCTTAAAAATAAGACAAAATGATGAAATGCATGCAGAATTGAATGTTTCATGCATCTGCAAAGTTATTAGCTTGTTTTTCCATTTAGCTAATGCTCTCAGTGACGGAGAAGTCTGATACTACAGGCAGTTGGCCAGGGGAAATCTGTACATTGCATTCTGAGCAAAATCTACAAAAATTTCTGTCAAGCATCTGCAAAGTTGTTTGCTATTTTTCCTCATTGCTGACTGCTTTTAAGTGGAGACAAGCTGTGTGCAGGTGCAAACATTTTTGAGAGTTCTGAGCACACATTTTGCCGAGAGAAAAGTAGCATTTAAAGGTACAGTGGCAAGTTCCCCATCCATGTGAACAGAGTTCCTCCCTAACCCAATTCAAGAGTAACTTGGATAGTTGGATGGGGAACAGGAAATCGGTTCCTGGTGTGGCACATATGCCTATAATGGACACAGGCAGCTTATAAATGCAAGCTCCTGTTTGCAAATGTTTCATCTGTGAAGCCTCTACTTACACTCATCAAGGGTACCGTAACTTGTCAGAGATTTAGGATGCATGGCTAGGCTTAAGAAGGCCCTTGTGGTCATTAGCTTAGTAAACACCCATGAACCTAAGTAGTTCATTGAAGAGTATAAATCGATACTATGGGAAGTGTAGAAGTAGTTGCAGCCTCCCCAACATTCTTAATGCTTTAAAGCATTTAATAGAACAGTATATTTATTTAAATGTAGCCATTGTACTTTTTTCTTAGAGCTAAAAGTTAATGTTTACTAAAAGCGTGCAAGTTATTTTTCACATCTGAGAGAGGAATAACTATGGCACAAGAATATGCAGCAGTCAGTGTAAGTGGGGAATACAGGCTGTAACATGCACTTTAGCAGGGGTAATCTTAATTTTAGATTAGGTAGTGCCTTTAAGTGCAGTCAGCAGTTTGGGGCAACTGCTCCTTTATGAGGGAGTGAACTTCATTTGTTGAAAATGTGTATAGTTTTCCATTTGTTCCAAGTTGAAAGGGGATAGGAAAGTTCTGAAAATATATTTGTTACATTTAAACAAATATATTTGTTTTTAGTTTGTTTGAATGTTTTAATTGAAGCAAAACAGCTTGAAAATTGTGACATGGATTCAAATGGAGATGAAGAGGAGCAGTTTGCTGAAAAATCATCCTGCTAATTATTAGTTTGTGCTGTAAGCTAAAAGTAGAAATAGACATTGCTATTATGAAATGTATGGTGCAAATAGCAGTGTTGCAGGAGACATAGTTGGATAGAAATGAGCATGTGAGTTTTCTAAAAAAACAATTTTAGGATGGATATTTAGCAAAATATCTGCGACAAAGGAAAAGGGGGAGTAGTATAGCTGATTGCTGGAGGGGCTACAGTAGTGGTAGAATAGGGAAAAAGACAAAAATGGTTGATTTGCAGCAGTAAAGAGCTTTTGGCAAGGGAGGAGAACTGCATTGTCATGTGTTTATATTCCACCAAAAATTGTTATTGTGGAGTTTAAAAACACTTTGGAGAAATTATCAACTTTAAACTTGGAATATTATTTATGGGTGGGGACTGAAACTTGATTTTTAATAGCGAAGATGCATCAAGGGGACCTATAAGAGGAGTATAACAAGAAAGGTTAGATTTCTGTAGAAACGTAAATCAGACAGAATGTACATATTATTCTCCAGTGTACAATAATTGGATAGAATTTATATTTCTCAGGAGCATGTGTATTTAATTGAAGGCTTTGACAGACACCCCACAACTTTGTCAGATCACGATAAATCTAAGATAAACATGCAGGTAATGAAGTAAAACGAGACTGGCATTTCCCTACTTATTAAAATAGAGGCATTTAAGGAATATGAGGTAGAAATTATTCAACAGTTATTAGGGAAGACAGGTTTCTTCTGAATGGATATCTAGTGAGTAGAGCAAAAACAAAATGGAGTTAAAAATATTGTAGAATTAAAAGAAGCAGACAAGGAAAAGAAGTAATAAGAATTATTTGGGCTGACAAAGGTTTAAAGTATTGCATAATAAGGGGAATCTTTCAGAACCAGAGTAGCAACTGGAGAGTACTAGGTAGTATTTCGATAATATACATGTGCTTAGAAATGGTACTGTTACTCAACTGTTTTCTTTAACTCCATATCACAGAAACATTAACTGTTAAGGCAGGAAAAATGACCAGATATCACATGGAGGTATTAGAAATATTTAAAAAAAATTACAATTTTTATATTACATAGGAATGCAGAAACCAAAAAATGGCAGACATGGAAGTATTTATGGAAGTTAATTTTGCCAAGATTAATGAAGATGAAGCTGAACAATTAATAGCTAAAATAGGCAGAGATGAGATAAAATGGCGGTGATTGATTAACATGGAAGTTTCCAGGAACAGACAAAACTCCTGTTGAGGTTTAGAAGTTAGGAGGGAAGAAAGTGATAAACATCTGGATGATCTTCTTTAACAGTATTGAAAAAAGCACCAACATTTTGGAAAAAAGCTTCAGTGGCTGCATTACCCAAAGAGAGTAAAGACCCTTCAGATCACTTTTATATAAACCATTCAGCTTTAAATCATCATTAAGTGTTTATCTATACTAGCTAAAAGAATAGCAGAATTGATAGATTTGGATCATTGTGGTTTTGTAGAGCTGAGGCAATTATTTGACAGCACTATTAGAATAGTGATGGTACAGAGTGAAGCAAAATGCAACTATTTTTGGTGGGACTGATGCAGAGAAAGCATTTGATTGTAAGCTGGGATTTTATGAGTAGGTCAGTGGAAGTATTTTCATTCCCCGATTAATAGGGTGAATTTGATGGATGGATGGAAGGTCATAGGTAAGAATTAAGGTACGAGGACTCCTCTCTGACAAGCTCTGTTAAAACAGAAGAACCAGGCAGGAGAGTTCTATTTTGCCTTTATTTGCTTTATATTTAGAGCCATTTGCAAAGAAAATAAGGGATTCACAAATTCAAGAATATAACTAGTATGATTATCAAGAAAAGCTTGCTTTATTTGCAGCTGATGATATTCTGTACTTGATGCAACCAAAAAATGACTTGTTGTGGAATATTTTAATACAGTTTCACATGTTTTTGAGATATAAAATTAATGAAGATAAAATAAAGACTATAGCTGTAAACTATGTACTCACACATGAATTGGTTCTGCAGTACTCATTTTTTTTGGGGACATGGTGAGTTATTTAGGTGTGTGGATTAAAAAGGATCCTGCTATGGCAGCAAAGGATATATGTGAAAAATCTAAAGAAAAGATAATTCAAAAACTGAGAAACTGGAAGCTCTTGGTTATGAATATAGATAAGTAAGATGCAAGAGGAGTGAAACTGTTTTTATCCATTTTAGTTTTATATACAGATCAGGCATATTTTTATCAACCAGAGGAGAAGTCTTAGGTAATAAAGTGCTGAAAGAGTTAATTTTGGGAGGAAAATACGGCAAGGATAAGATGGATAATTTGATCTTCATCACAGACCAAGGTGGTTTGAGATTACCTGATTCGAATGGATACTCTAGAACTACTCAGTTAAAGCTCATATACATAAAACAAGCAGAAGGCTGAAAATCAAAATGGAAAGCAATGACAATGAAACAAGGGAGATCTGAGAAATAAGGAGAGAATAACATTTTGTATGTTGATCCTTAAGGAGAATAACAGTCATACAGTATATTTTATTCCTGATAATAAGTTCCTTTGCATCTCGTAAAGAAACATTGATTCTATATCCTCAAACAGTAATTCTGTAAAATTCTACAATTACTGCAATATGACTCACTTTATAGTATGTACCATCTACAAACTGTAATTTGTACAATTCTGTAAATACTGCATTTTAACTCTGTACAAAATGCAAACTGAATCACTTCTATAGAAAGTACCATCTGTAACAGTCAACACCAGTGTTATGCTCTAACAGTGTAATTGTATTGTATTGATAACTTGATTGCTCTAACAGTGTAATTGTATTGTACTGATAACTTGATTGCTAATCTTTTATTATATTTGTATAACTATATAACCTTGTTAATGGGGCTTTTCTCCCCAGGACTCCATTGAAAACGGGTTCATCTTGGCCCAATGGACTATCCTGGTAAACCAACTGCAAATAAATAAATAAATAAATAAATAAATGTCATTATCAGAATGTAGCCTAAGCCAACATGGGAATGGATAAAGATTTTTGCCAATAGGGATGACTGCAAGTAGGGGTGTAGAAAATAGACAAGGGGGCTAGAATTTATTGGAGAAAATTAGCAATGTAACCAAGGTATTAGGAACAAATGACTAGACAGAGAGAAAGTTAATAGAGTGAGATGAGGTTAAGCAGAATTTTTGGACTGGAGATTAGAGACTGCCTTCGCTGACATGGACTGGTTTCTGAGTGTAGGCAAAGAGAAAAGGATAGGAGTGTACTAAATGAATGACCTGCTGTGGTACAGTTTAAGTCGAGTTTAGAACAGCTGCAGCTATTTGAAAAGTTATAGTAAGCAGGGCATATAAAGTATTACATGACAACTATAAGAATAAATCGGAGTATGTTAAAAAAGATTGGGCATAGTGACTGGTAAGTCACTTCACAAAGAAACAATGTGAAGACATCTCTATGGCTCCCATGTATCTGATAGTCTAGAAGGTATAGGATTTTTGATTGAAAGTGTTTGCATCAGTATTTTTATACCCCAAGCCAGACATCTGTGAAATTGTCCTTGGTTACATTGAAGATGCTGGTGGTGTGATGGAAAAGAGATAACTGGGAACATGTTTTAGGGAGTGTACTACATTGGCTGTGTTTAAAAATTCCTTACAGAGTATTGTGTCACAGACATTGTGGGAGCAAATGGATGTAACCAAGGAAATAATTGGTTCACATGATCTGAATTGCTTATATGTATAGTACGGCCTTACTATGTTTAATGCTGTTGACTGTCAAAAAAGCAATTACTAGAACTACAACTGCAAGTGAAGTACTGAATATTATAAGGGAGTGAAAACAACTAGAATTAGGATGTTTAGAAAATTGAAAGAGCAAATTACATAGAAGTAAATGGAATTGTGGAACAATGCTGACAGAATGACAATGGAACAATACAGACAATGACAATCGGGAGGAGGAGTGGGGTTTAAGGGAAGACAGGATTTTTAATAATTTATGTAATGTTGCAGTAAATAATTGTTCAAAAGAAAGAAAAACATACATAATGTTTGCATGAATATGAAACATGTTACTACGGTTTGTTTTCTATTAAGGTATGTGTGCCTGCAATTGAAGTACTGAATATTATAAGGGAGTGAAAACAACTCGTATTAGGATGTTTAGAAAAGTGAAAGAGCAAATTGCATAGAAGTAAATGGAATTGTGGAACAATACAGACAGAATAACAATCGGGAGGAGGAGTGGGGTTTAAGGGAAGGCAGGATTTTAATAATTTACGTAATGTTGCAGTAAATAGTTGTTCAAAAGAAAGAAAAACATGCATAATGTTTGCATGAATATGAAACATGTTAATATGGTTTGTTTTCTATTAAGGTATGTGTGCCTGTGTCTTTAGTGATAATTTAATAAAGGTGTTTAAAAACAACAACAGTACTTTATTAATTGCTATCTACAACTTTCTTTTAGTTGAAAAAAGTAAGCCTGGCACATATACATAGGTTCCTAGGCTAACTGCCCTTGTAGGACATTTTAAGCCTTGCCAGTTACCCCAAGTGAGAATAAAACCCTGTACCTTGTGTTTGTAAGGTAAACGCCTTAACAATTATGCTAACTTCCCACATGACCAAATGAGCTAAAAAATTTTTCTTTGTTTGTATCTTATTGTCCATGTATATGGCCAGTAACTTCCATTCTCTTATTTTTAATAATCTTTCACTTGGTCTCTTCCCACATATCATTAGTTGCCGCAACATAATCTTTTTAATCGAAGCACAAATATTTCACCTTTTCATGTCCCCATAAGTATGGTATTTAGAAGTAGTTCGTATGCAGGTGTGACTTCCCCTCTCTGGACCAGCAATCAAGGAGCCTGAATCCTCACCACTGGCACTGGAGAGGGAAGTTCACACACCCAGTATTTCAAATGCAGCTCTGTGCGTCAAGCACAATTTCCCTTAAGCGCACATGGAACACACACAGCCTGAGGTCTGGGTTTCTGTCTCTTCCCCAGGTCCCTAGTAATGCTCTCCACTGACACAGATTTGTGGTAAAGTCCTCAGCTGAGTATCCATACAAAGTCCTCCAGCACCCTCTCTATGAAACTAGTACTTCATGTCCTTGCTCCAAGTAGCTGACACACACACACACACACACACACACACACACACACACACACACACACACACACACACACACACACACACACACACACACACACACACACACACACACACACACACACACACACACACACACACACACACACACCTAGGATAGACTGGCACAGATTTACCCACTATCCCTCCTTCTGCCCAGACTATAAGGTAGTTATCACTGCCACCAGACACTACAAAGCCAGATACCTGAGGCTCTTGCAAGGGTACCCAGTTATACTGAATGAAATTAATATTAATACAAATGGTAATGTTGACCAAACAGCCAGGCTTCAGGAGTGGCCACAGTGTCACCAATAGACACAAGTATGCATAAAGGTTAAATATTCTCTAAAGGATCAGCCACAATGAAAATTTGGATGTGAAGTTGTTCTGTCTTGCCGTCCATTCTTACTGATGGGTTCCGAGCCGATCCTCAGCTCTGACTTGGCCATTTCCAAAAGCTTGAGGTCTTCAACCAGCTCGAGGCCAACTCCCTATCCCATGATGCACCTTGATCTTCCTTCAGATCTCGTGTGCCACTGCAAATTGATCGGACGTATATAATATAATGAAGGGGCAGCTAATTAGGGCAGAGAGAGACTCACAAGTGCTGCTAGAAAAATAGATAGATTTGTGGGAGAATTACAGGAGAGGTTTAAACATAGGGGATATCCCAGTAAGATGGTTAGTAATTTATTGGAAGGTGCAAGAAAATAGACTAAGAAAGGAGAAGGAAGGGCAAAGCAAGATAAGAATTGGCAAGTGGCCACGCCCATAATCTTCACAGTTGACAGCGAAGCTATCAAAAGAATTATTAATAATAATTGGAGAATTTTAGTAGCAAATAAAGAAGTTAAGGCTGCAGTGAGAGAAGAACCCATATACATTAATAAAAGGGCTAGGAATTTCAAAGAGATTCTATAAACATGCACCCAGAATAGGAGAGTTAAGGGTATGTATAAGTGTTTAGACTGCAAAGAGTGCAGATTTATAGCAGAGGAACCCTACGTAGAAGTAAGTACCTATGAAAAAACCATTACAGTGCCAGGTAGGTTTACATGCAGTTCAGAATTTGTGGTATAAATGGCAAAGTGCCTAGCAATTTCTGGTTAAAGGCTTATAGTGCCTGCATATTTGAACTGTTTCTTACTGAAATTGGTGCACCTTGTTTGCTGTAGCATAGACTAGATCCAGGCCTGCTGAATCTAGCTTTGTTTGCATAACTTGCGCACTAATCCAGGCCTACTTAAAAGTATTCAGTTGTAATTATTACTGCTTGGTAGTAACCTGATTAAAGTGTAGCTGTCATTCTAAGTCTTTTGGTTTAAGCACTTGGGCTTCAGACCAGTTGTTTTACATTAAGAAGGTTTGTGGTCTGCACTGTTGTGGCAGGACAGGTAGCTTACATCCTAAGTTGGGAACTGCTGACTGAGGGCTCAGTGTCTGTTATTCTAAAAGTTTATTAGTTCTGGTTTAAGCACTTGGGCTTCAGGCCAGTTATTTTACATTAAGAATGTTCGTGGTCTGCACTCTTGTGGGAGGAGAGGCTGGACTCTGTCCTTCTGAGCTGGGAATTTTTGGCTAAAGACTTATAGTGCTTGCATATTTGAACTGTTTCTTACTGAAATTGGTGTGCCTTGTTTGCTGTAGCATAGACTAGATCCAGGGCTGCTGAATCTAGCTTTGTTTGTATAACTTGAGCACTAATCCAGACCTTCATTTTTGTAGAAGGTTCCCCTGCACCCCAGTGGCAGGAGTGTGCAGTTAGAACTTGTCTGATTGAAGATTACAGGAACAGGGCTCAGTTTTGAGATTTTTTTTTACTGGTTAATTGTATAATTTGTTTAAAAGCCTTTTCTGATTGCTTGTAGTCATCTAAAGCTGTTTTAAGTGTATTTGTTTACTGTTTGCAGTCGTTTAAAGTTGTTTTAAGTGTATTTTTACTGTTTTTGCCTTATCTTTTCAAAAAAAAAAAATGTCCTTGTTTCCCACCTTTCTAAGCTAGTATAGTCCAGTTTTCAGGCAAGTGCTGAATTCAGGGCTGTTACAATTTTTTGAGTTGCCCATACCTTACTTGGATAGAGGGAGGTTTCTCTGCTCACCTGTGAGAGAGGGAGCGTTGAGCAGCCATCTGTCCCTGGAGGAGTGGTTCCAGCCCAGAAGTTAGTAGTTTGTGGGCCATTTTGGGCTGATTTCTATCTCTTTCATTTAACTGCTGTAAAAAATGCGTTTGCATGGTTTTGCACGTCCGGGCAGCGCTGGTTAGCTAGGGCTAAATTTATCCCGGCTCCACCAAGTCTACTCTTCAGTTTTTGCCTTGAAAGTAGTCTAACTCTCAGCCTAAGTACTTAAAAAGCATCCTACAATCCAGCACTTGCTCAGACCTAATAGCAAGCACTAATATACCCCGACACTTGATTGACCAGCAGGGCAAGGCTCATTATTCACCCCTCACCAACCAAGCGACTAAGCAGCTCACCCTACTATTCAGACATGACCAAAGGGCAATTTCAGGTATACTCTCCAGTCCAGCTGATGAACCTGGGTATCCTGCCTCGTACACAGACAACCCTCTCCTCCTACCACAAAACATTAACATATGTGAGAGATGCAGTTATATAGCTAAATTGAAGGCTAAGCTCTCTCCACTCAAGACTGGAACAAGCAGTCATGAGGGGAAGGTTAACACTTGCACCACACATCCAGCCTCACATAGACATACTAAACCAGCACTGGCAAAAAATACACATAAATACACAAAATCATACTCAGAGGCTCTAAATAAAAACCTGCAAAAGCATCACAGACCTCCAAAGCAGACACCCAAAAAACCTGCACCTCCCTTCACAAACCAGACAACACATAAAACACAAAATCAGTGTGCCGCACAATCACAGCCCTTAAGGAGAAATAACATACCTAACACACTAGTGATAGGTGACTCTATAATCAGGCACACTGACATCCCACTCACTAGGCTGGACAAGGAGAAGGTTACTGCTAGCTGCCTGTCGGGAGCCAGAATCCGCCACATAACACAAGCACTCAGGTCACTCCAGAACAAGTACAAATATGACTCCTGTCATTGTTCATGTTGGTGTGAATGGCCTGAGACGTACCTTCCTGGACTACATGAAAAGAGACATGGAAGAGCTCTCTGATCGTGTAGCCCAGGCGGGTATGACCCTGACCCTGAGTAGCATCCTGCCCTCACCAAGAATGATACCGCAGTATAAAGTAAAAATGATCAATTTCAACAATTGGCTAAGCTTCTGGTGTCATTCAAAGGGGATCCAGTGTCTGTCAGCCTGGGACAACATGCTCGACAGGCCTCGTTGCTTCGCAAGAGACGGCTTGCACCTGACACCCCTAGGCTTTCGAATACTGGCCAAGGCTCTTGCTGCCCCCATAGTGCCTTTTTTAGGCAAGGCTCAAAAGTCAAACCCACCTCCGTAAACAGCACAAATAAAAAAATGAGGGTTATGCTACTCAACACCAAGAGTTTAAATCTCAAAATGCATGCGCTCAAAGCACTCCTCAGTATGGAGAACGTCGACATCTGTGCAATAACTGAAACCTGGTTCAAGGCTCCACAGAGCACCCCAGCACTACCGGGCAACAACTCATACCACACATTTCGGCCACAGAACATGGACCGAAACACAAAAGGAGGGCGGTGTATCCATATTCATCAAGGATACCTGCACCTCCAGGTTAGTGGCGCAGCATGATACCTCCGAGATCATCCATGTGCAACTAACATCAGACATATCTGCAGTGCAAATTGTGGCCTGCTACAGATCACCCTCCATGACCCAGGACCACCACTCCGCCTTTCTGGAGACACTGAAAAACATGAACGCCCTACCGAACACCCTGATAGTGGGCAATTTCAATTACCCTACCATTAATTGGGAAAACTACTCAAGTACAAACTTCCCAGGTCCAGCACTTCCTGGAACTTATCAACTCAAATGCCCTGGATCAGCTGGTAAACTCCCATACCAGAGGTGAAAACATATTGGACCTGGTCATCACCAACATGGGCGACAGGTGTTCCACACCAGAGGTCAACTCATCACTCGTTAGATCAGACCATAAACTAATCACTCTGGATGTCCACACCCCACCACCACCCCCAACTAAAGAAACCACAGTAAAAAACGTTTCTAAAGCAAACTTCACGTTACTTAAGACAGAGGTGGTAAGTTTCACAGCCCCTACGCTAAAGAATAATGCTGCCCAAGATGCAGAAACCTTTACAAATGCACTCTATGAGCACCTACAAGGATGCATGGATTGTGCCATCCCTAGCAAAACCAAGACTCACTCCCCTAAGAGAAGGAAACCAGTCTGGTGAACCCTTGCCATAAACAGGCTATACAATAGGAGGAGGAAACTAGTTAAAAAAAAAAGCAAATTCCAAGAAGGAAAGACATCCCTGATCAGTATCAGTAAGAACCTAAGGTCCCTCATAAAATCCTTCAAGGCTAACTTTGAAAGAAAAATAGCCAAGGATTCGAAAGATAACCACAAAGCCTTCTTTAGCTATGTCAAGAATCTAAGTGGCAACTCGCAGATATGCTCTGAGCTAGTGCAAAATAGCACAAAATATACTGAACCCACTGATATTGCCAACATCCTGGCAGACAGATTCACTGCAAACTTCACCCCCCCCTCTCACTCCTAAAAGGGCCCACAACAATACCGGAAAAGTGTAGTGTCCTGGAAATCACAGACGCACAGGTGAAAACAGCCCTTTCAAAAGCTAAAAGCACAGGGTCAGTGGGGGCCAGATGGTGTCCCAGGCTGCATCTTGCACAAACTACAGAATGAACTAACCCCCCCCCACCTAAACACACTGTTCAACCTCAGCCTCTACACAGGCTACGTGCCCATAGAATGGTGCACAGCAACGGTTATTCCACTGCACAAAGGAGAGGCCACAACTGACCCTGGTAACTATCGCCCCATAAGCGGGACTAGCCTGGTCTGCAAGGTTATGGAGCGCATCATCATGGAACTCATTAACAAAGACATTGGGAACCTCCAAACACTTGACCCGACCCAGTTCGGCTTTGTTAAGGGCAGCCACCAAGGCCATAGATGAGGGGAAGGTAGTTCACACAGTCTACCTTGACCTCGTCGAGGCTTTTGACACCATTCCCCACTCGGGAATTATAGAAAAACTCTCCAGCCTGAACACAAACCCCTACATCACAAGATGGGTTGCCAACTGGCTTACAGACAGAACTCACACGGTAAGAATAGCGGGCCCCAGGTCCAACTCTAAACCAGTCACAAGTGGTGTCCCACAAGGCTCGATCCTGGGACCCCTACTGTTCGGCATATACTTCTCAGAAGTACAGGAAAACACAGGAGGACTATGGCTAACCAGGTTTGCCGATGACTGCAAACTGGTAGCCATAACTGACTCTCTGGCTGACACAGACATTCTCCAAAAGGGCCTTACTGAGACGGACACCTGGTGTCAAAGTCATGGTCTCAAGCTAAATGCCAAAAAATGCATAGTCATCCCGTTTGGGAAAAACAAAACACCCATGAATTACCACATAGGTGGCATCCCCCTTAATACCGAAGGTGATAAAAGATCTGGAGACCCAGGTAGATAGTAATCTATCCTTTGGCAATCATATTGCCAAAGTAGTTAGGAAATCCTTCTATGTAGCCCATCTAATTACTAAAGGGTGCGCATCTAGAAATAAAGAGGTTATAGTGCCCCTCTACTCGTCACTCATCAGACCCATCATAGAGTACAATGCCCCGTTTGGGATGTACCTCACAAGACACTTCCAATAGCTGGAAAGACCACAAAAGTACCTCACCAAGAGGATTACTGGTCTCAAACATATGTCTTATGCAGCCCGACTGGAAAAACACCAGCTGTACTCAGTGGCATATCGCTTACTCAGAGGTGATCTCTGCCTGATTTACAAAGCCATGTCCAACTCAGAATTGATGGACATGCTCCACCTAAAGAAATCCAAGTCACTACGAGACACTCACTCTAGTGAGCTAAACCTTGCCACAACAATAAATAGAACATGCTGGAGAGATAGATTCCTGTCAGAGACTCCCCATGCTTTGGAGCAAAATTCCTAACTACATTAGGCAGAGCCCCTCACTAACAGTCTTCAAGAGAAACCTTGACAAGTGGATGGGTAACAGAAAATACACCCCTGGGATCACTTCATTGGCTCTTCTTGACAGAGGCTCAGTTAATTAATCAATGGGGCGGCATAAGCTGACACACTTTGGCTAGGCTTATAAATGCCCTCGGGCAGATAGCCTAGTACCTACCTATGAGCATGTAATCCCTTCTACATAGGAAAAACCAATAGATCACTGATAAGGAGAATTTATGAGCATTATTATGGAATAATAAAGAAAGATTACAATAATGCATTGTTTAAACATACATTAGAAAGTCCCAATTGTTCAAAGTTTTTGTTTTCAGTAATAGACTATGTTTCTCCAGATTTTAATGGGGCGAAAGAAGGAGAGCTTGAATATAAATAGATTAAATGGCACATTCTGCTCAATGGTTATAACAAACCTGGTCTTAATAGTGGGGTGAATTATAAAGTTGTTTTACATAGAAAAGCAAAATATAATAAATGCAAGTAAAATTGCAGTTTTTATAAGTGTCTTATAGTAGTGTTTTTAGTTTACTTGTATAAAAAATATATTAATTGGTCAATTGAATAGTAATTTTTTTATTTACATGTACCATTGGGATTATGTGTGTTTCTGATGAAGGCCATTTTCATGGCTGAAAGTGCTTAAGGCTGTATTTGTGTTAATAAAAGGAAGTTTTCTTTGGGATTCACCACTTGGCAGCTTTTGGAATTCATTGCAACACCTTGCAAGTACTTTTTGCATAGTTTAATAATAAGTTTCCTTTGTTTATAGTAGTTAACCTTTCTATAAGTGTATTTCTGGTAATTTGCTAGTTATTTAGATAGCTTAAATAACTTAGATAAGTGGCCGCGTTTTAGGTCTTTAGTTCTCCGTCGCATATGTTTTCTTACATAGTTGTGTGGTGTTAGAGCCCTTTTTATTTAAAGGTATAGTGTAATTCTGGTAATTTGCTAGTTATTTAGATAATTTCAATAACTTAGATAAGTGGCCGCGTTTTTAGGCCGTTAGTTCTCCTTATCTTATATTTCTTCTTACATAGTTGTGTGGTTTTACTGAGGGCCCTTTTTACTTAACAGGGCAGGTATATTGATATTTACCTAATTATATAATTTACATAGCTTAGGTAGGAGTTAGTGTGCTTTGTTGATATATACTCTACTCATAACTTAGAGAAAAGTTTTTGAGTGTTTTTTCTTATATATACATATATATATAATGTATATATATATATATATATATATATATATATATATATATATATATATATATATACATTATATATATATATATATATATATATATATATATATATATATATATATATATAGATAGAGAGAGAGAGATTTTCTCTGTTGTTTCTGATAGGATGTCGCATCAAGAGAAAGAGAAATTCAAGTCTGGATTTAAAAAATGCCCAAGATGTGGGCAACAGATGTCCATCACTGATGAACATACTGACTGTGTCTATTTATAGGTTCATAGGTTCATACTAGGCTATCTGCCCGAGGGCATTTACAAGCCTAGCCCATAGTTTTGTGGCTTACGCCACCCCTTTAGTATGGGGAACTATACCCATTATTTTGCTGTGCCTCTGTTGAGCAGTGACACTGAGGTAATCCCTGGGGTATATCTGCGATCTCCCATCCATTGGTCAAGATTTCTCTTGAACAAGGCCAGCGAAGTGCTCTGCCTCACATATACCGGGATTTTATTCCACAGCATAGGGAGTCTTTGGGTGATGAATCTATCCCTCCAGCACGTCCTATTAATAGCCGTGTCGAGGTTTAAGTCTCCCGCCCTTGTGGCTCTGATGGATCTAGATTTTTGAGGTGAAGCATATTCATCAAATCTGGGTTTGACATGGCCTTGTATGTTAGGCAAAGGTCACCTCTGAGCAAGCGGTGGCGACTGAATAGAGCTGGAGTTCTTTCAGTCGGGCAGCATAGGACAGATGTTTGAGACCCTTTATCCTTTTGGTGAGGAACTTTTGTGGCCTCTCCAGCTGCTGCAAGTGTCGGGTCAGATACATTCGAATGGGGCATTGTACTCAATCATTGGTCTGATGAGTGATGAGTATAGGGAGACTATGACCTCCCTTGATCTAGATGAGAATCCCTTCATGATAAGGTGGGCAATGTAGAAGGTCTTCCTAACTACTTTAGCTACATGGGTGTCGAATGACAGACTACTATCAACCTGGGTCCCCAGGTCCCTGATAACTTCTTCTGTACTCAGTGGATTGCCACCTATTTGGTAGCTAGGGGTAACCTTGTTTTTCCCGAAGGGTATGACTATGCATTTTTTGGCATTTAACTTTAGGCCATGGCTCTGGCACCAGTTATCCGTTTCTGTGAGACCCTTTTGAAGGATATCTGTGTCAGATGTGTTTTCTACTATGGCGCCCAGTTTGCAGTCATCTGCAAACTTTGTCAGCCATAACCCTCCTGTGTTTGCTTGTACTTCGGAAAAGTAGATGCCAAACAAGAGTGGGCCCAGGACTGAGCCCTGTGGTACACCACTTGTGACAGGCTTTGAGTCTGACATGGCGCCAGCAACTCTGACCCTGTGGGTTCTGTCACTCAGCCAGTTTGCAACCCATCTTGTGAGGTACACCAAGAAAGCTGTTCAACATGCCACTCTTTTTGTGCTAGAGTGTTTCATGAGAGAGAGAAAGAACACATATGGATAGAGGTATTTGAAAATCCTCTTTCCAAGAGGCACCGGATAAGCATGACAAACAGTCTAAGACGTCTTCTAGTTCTTCAGAGTTAAGGAAAAGCCCATCGACTCCAAAAACTGGATAGAGTAAAGCTTCAACATCGGCTCCACAGCCAACGGAGCCAACTGTTGATGTTCTTCGTTTTCCATTGCTGCAGTCCTTACTATTGGGTATAGTCCGCATCCAGTCGGCCCGAATACCAGAGTATAAGGCTGACGTCGGTCAGGGCGCATTAGACTGACGTCAGTACGTCAGGGTACTAATGCGCATGACCGGCGTCATATCCTCAGTCTTTTTTGCCGCGTTGTCCGATGCAGAAGCAGTTTTGCGAGTGCAGGTTGGCGTTCTGAAATATTTCCGAAACCGGAGTTTCAGACCGAATCAGAGTTGGCTAAGTACCCGTTAGAACATTTTGTTTTTTCTTGCCTCAGTATTTAACCGGATGTCAGAAAAAGTGAATAACTGTATTTCTTGTGGGAAACAGATACCTCATAGGGATTACCATACATTGTGTATACCTTGTTTAGGGCCTGAGCACGACGTTGTTGGTTGCCGCTCTTGTGCTAGGTTTAACAAACGCACTATTAAGAGGAGGTTAGACTGTGCCAGATTAGTGTTTGGGAAGCGTTGCAATTATAAAATGCCGCCGGATGCTCCGACGCCCGCTTCATCCAAGAAGCGTAAGGACAAAACAGCGAAGCCTAGGGTTGATGAACCGGCAGTCCCGGACGTCGGTTCTTTAGGAGGCTCAGTGGAGCCAGAGGTTTTGCCAGGAGTTTCTATGGAGTCTCAGGCAGAAACTTTACTGTTACAGGATGTACCCTCTCAGGAGGCAGGCCAGGCTGAGGGGGCTTCTCAGGTAACTATTCTTCCCTCTCTTCCCAAAGTAGTTAGAGCCTCTCCTTCTGTTGCCAAAACTTCTTTTAGAGGAAGGCCAAGTTCAGTTTCAGTAGGGGCTTCTCCTAGCCTTTCGGGTTCTGTACCTAAGAAACATATGCTTAAAATGGCAGAAGATTTGATTACTATGATTAGAGGTTCTATGGGCCCTCCTGATAAGAGGCCTAGGGTAGAACCAGAGTTTGACAGTTTTGAACAGGGTTCAGGGGCTTCTGAGTCTTCTGCGGAAGATTTGCAGGAGTATCCTCATTATTCTGATTCTGATGTGGATGATGCCACTCCTTGGCTTCTCCTCCTGAGGATTTTTCATTTTCAGAGACTCTGCATTCCATGAGGGAGCACTTTAAATGGGAAGGCCAGGATTACTCTGATTCCAGGAAGAGGCTTAGGGAATTCTTGTTTTTACCCCAGCATAGGCCCTTAGCTATACCTCCTGTGTTAACTGTGGTGGAAGATGTTTTTGCAGAGGCTTCCCTGAACCCTGATTCCTTGCCTCCTGCTCCTGTTAAACCTGATAGGTACTATAGGGTGCCCGAAGCTCATAAATATTTGTTTAAGAGTCCTAGGGCGGACCCAGAAACTGTTTCTCAGGGGCCTAAAGGTGTTAAAGCCTCTGTGGTTAAAAATCCTGTTCCCACTGACAAAGAGGCAAGGGCTTTAGATAGGTGGGGTAAGAAAGTGTATACTTCTTCCACTCTAGCCATGAGAGCATTGAATTGTCAGTTTCACATGCTGAAATATCAAAATTATCTCCTTTCGCAATTAAAATCTAAGGTGGATGCTTTGGCGGAAGGTATTGATTGTAAAGAATTGCTGGATTTAGTTTGTGTCTGAACAAGTGGGCAAGCATTCTTTGCAATGTGGTTTTGATGCTGTGCAGGCCTCCTCGAGGGTGGCTGCCACTAGTTCTGTTCTTCGCAGGCATGCCTGGTTGAGGGATCAAAATTTGGCTGAGCATGTTAAGACAAGGATTTTGGATGCTCCTTTACAGTCTGATGTGTTGTTTGGTTCACCTGTGGAAGCAGTTTTAAAGAAAATGGAGGACAAAGCTAAGTCTATGCAAACTGTTAAAGATTTTTTGCAGGTACAGCCACCGAAGTTTAGTAGAAATTGGCCTGCTAAGGGGTGGACATATCCTGCTTATGATTCCCAGTCTAGGGGTAGGTCTAGACGTGGTAGTGGCAGGGCCCAAGGTTCTTTTAGGCCTAGAACAGGGAGTTCACCTGCTCAGACTTCTGGTGAGGGCAGGGGTCAGTCCTTTCGTAAACAGACCCAATGACCTGCCTTTTCAGCTGCCAGTAGATTCTCGTCTGGCAGCTCCTTTGGAAGGACGACTGTCTCTTTTCAAAGAAAATTGGGATTTAATTACTCAAGACAGATGGGTGTTGGACATCATTCACCACGGTTACAGATTTTATTTCCATACAATGCCCCCTTTCACAGGCATGCCAGACGTTCCTCCTCCACAAAGAAAAGAGGCTCACAAGCAAGTTTCTCAGTTACTCCAAATGGGGGCCATTCAGCCAGTCCCTGTATCAGAAAGGGGCCTAGGATTTTATTCTCGCATGTTCCTAGTACCACAGAAGGGGTACACGTGGAGACCAATTTTGGATTTATCTCTCCTCAACACTTATCTGGACATTCCCAAGTTCAAGATGTTGACGTTACAACAGCTTTTACCCTGCTGGGCAAAGATCACTGGATGGTAACTTTAGATCTCAAGGAAGCTTACCTTCATGTGCCTATCAGGCTAAGTTACAGGAAGTATCTGCGGTTTCGAGCTGGAGATTCTCATTATCAGTTCTCTGCATTGCCCTTTGGCTTATCTACTGCGCCCAGAGTATTCACAAAGGTTCTGGCTCCAGTGATAGCTTACTTCAGGCTACAAGGACTTCAAATCTATCCTTATTTAGACAACTGCCTGATTCTGGCTCAAGAAAAGGAAGACCTTCTACAGCATCTGGAATATGTTATAGCAGTGCTAAGATGCCTAGGGTATTCTGTGCACGAAATAAAGTCCAGTCTAGTACCCTCTCAAGACATGTGCTTTCTGGGTGTGAGACTGCATACAGCAGCCCAGATGGCCTTTTTAACCCCGGACAAACAAAAGAGTCTATCACTTTACTTCCATCAACTATCTCATCGGTCCGTGCTGACTGCAAAGACAGTCCTTCCAGCATTAGGGTTCATGGAATCTTGTATTCTGGTGCTTCCCAATGCCAAACTGCATATGAGGAAGTTACAATGGTATCTCAAAAATGTATGGACACAGCACTGCCAGGATTTAGACACTGTCATTCAAATAATACCTTGCCTTCAAAGAGAATTTTTGTGGTGGGCTCAGGAATGTCACCTAAACAAGGGACTCTCTGTGACCCAGCCAGAGGCGAGTCAGATTTTACCGACAGATGCCTCGGACATTGCTTGGGGAGCTCATCTAAATGGAAAGTGGATACAAGACAAGTGGCCTGCCAGACTACAGCATCTACATATCAACATGAAGGAGATGTTAGCAGTCCAGTTCGCATTACTGGCTTTCAAGGAGTTACTTCTTCCAGGGCAGGTGTTGATTCTAACAGACAACACAACTCACATGTGGTACTTCAACAAACAAGGGGGAACACATTCTTATCCTCTATGCAGGCAAGCAATGATTTTATGGGAGACTGCGCTACGCTTGCACCTAACTCTTCAGGCAAGGTTTCTGCCAGGAGCACAGCACTCCTTAGCAGATGTGTTAAGCAGACAAATCATGGATCCCCACAAGTGGAAACTGGATCTTCATGTATTTCAGAAATTGACAGTGTCATGGGGAACTCCAGACATAGATCTGTTCGCTTCTCCACTAAACCACCAGCTGCCACAGTTTTGCTCAAAGGGGTTTCATCACACAGCTTGGAAAGTGGATGCTCTGTCTTTCAGTTGGACGAACCTTCATGTGTATGCCTTTCCACCTCTGCCTCTTCTTCCAAAGGTACTGTTAAAGGTCAGACAGGACAGGCCAAGGATGATTTTGATAGCTCCACATTGGCCTCGGCAACACTGGTACCCTCTACTACGGAGTCTGGTAAAGAAGCCTCCATGGCCTTTACCTTTGATTCCACATCTGTTATCCCAGCAGGACGGTTATCTGCTCCATGTCAAGCTTCACTCTCTTCATCTGACAGCCTGGCATATTCTGTGTTGAAACACAGCAGGTCTCAACTTCCTCAACAAGTTTTAAATGTGATTATGGAAGCTAGAAGACCTAGTACAAGGAAAGTGTACGCAGCTAAATGGAAGAGATTTTTATTTTGGAGTAAAGCAAAGAATTTGGAGATTTCTGAGCCTAATTTGAGTATGGCTCTTCAATATCTTACTGAGTTACTGGACAAGGGTCTGTCCTTCTCTTCCATTAAGATTCATGCTGCAGCAATCTCAGCTCACTATGATTGTGACCCACCATTGTTTTCGCATCCTTTGTTCAAGCAGTTTCTTAGAGGGGCAAAATATAAGACCCCCACGTAGAGCTCCTACTCCTGCTTGGGATCTCAATTTTGTGTTGGAAAAGCTTACTCTACAACCTTTTGAGCCTGCGGCTACTGCTGAATTGAAATATTTGTCATGGAAGACTGCTTTTTTGTTGGCTATTACTTCTGCAAGACGGGTGTCTGAGTTGCAGGCCCTTATGGCAGTCGAGCCCTTTTGATTTTCCATAAGGATAGGGTATCATTACGTACTAATCCTTCCTTTATGCCTAAAGTGGTTTCTAGTGTGGCTTTAAACCAAACTATTCATTTGCCTACTTTTTATGCAGACCCCCAAAATAAAGGGGAAAAGATTTTGCATACTTTAGATGTACACAGGCAATTGCGTTATTACTTAAGCAGGACTAAGGATTTTAGGCAGTCTCAGCAGTTGTTTGTTTCTTTTGCTTTGAGTTCGCAGGGCAAGCCTGTGTCAAAACAAACTATTTCTAGGTGGATTGGCTTTTGCATTGCATTTTGTTATTCCCATCATGGCAAGGAGATTCCTGCTGGGATTAGGCCTCATTCCACTAGAGCTACTGCCACTTCAACAGCATTTCTACGGGGGGTGGCAACTAAGGATATTTTGGAAGCAGCTACTTGGAGTTCAGTGCATACTTTCTTTAAGCATTATCACCTTCCTATCTACTCTAAGTCTAGGGCTGGTTTTGCCACAGCGGTTTTGCAAGGCATGTTGTCAGCTCCTGCTTCTTTATGATTTGCCAGCCTCCCTTACCTCTGCTTTGGGATTCTACCCAATAGTAAGGACTGCAGCAATGGAAAACGAAGAACATAGTACAGTTTTGTACCTACCATAAATGTAGATGTTCGAGGATTCCATTGCTGCAGTCCAATTTACCCTCCCTCCTTCCCCTCTGTGTTTAGGGGTGGTTGTGTAGGTGAGTTTACCTGCTTATATTTTTCTATATATTGTTCATGTTTTGGTGCAGGTATTTTGGGCCTTGTCTTTTTAGGGTCTTCTGACATCTGGGGCAAGAAAAGACTGAGGATATGACGCCGGTCATGCGCATTAGTACCCTGACGTACTGACGTCAGTCTAATGCGCCCTGACCGACGTCAGCCTTATACTCTGGTATTCGGGCCGACTGGATGCGGACTATACCCAATAGTAAGGACTGCAGCAATGGAATCCTCGAACATCTACATTTATGGTAGGTACAAAACTGTACTTTTTGGTTAGGAGCTGGTCCCCGACATTGGATCCGGTATTTCCTACATTGAAATCCCCCATCTTACAGTCAGTGGCTTCATCCACACGTTCTTTTCGGGCCTCAAGTAGACTCCCTGATTTGGATGTGGACCGTGTGATGAAGAGGCTTTTGCAGATACCGGCGCTTGCCAAAATTCTATCGGCACTGACCCCTGGGACTTTGGAGCTGACACAAGTTCCCCCACCATCTTCTGTTCCTTCTCCGATCTGCCTTGAAGTTTCGGAGCCGGAGAGCTCAAAACTGATGATAGTGGAGCCCTCAGGGCCAACACCTACCTTACATTTGTCAGCCCCAACTGCCCTGATATCTTCGGTGTTGACAGCGGGATCTTGGATTCAATGCTTGCTGGTCTGGGGACGATAATCAGACCGACTTGTTGGTTCTGACTTTGCCTGTCAGGGCTTCGACTCGAGTGAGCTCGACTCCAACCTCAGGCTCAGAGCCCTCTGTTCTGGTGCCGGGAGAATCCCTTGTATCCTTGGATCCGGGGGATTCCTTGCGTCAGGACTGAGGGATCTTCGAGGCCATGAGGAGGGTATTGTCCACGCCAACAACCACTCTGTCAGTACCAGCAACCCCCTCCCTTAAAAGCACCAGTGTCTACCTCTACAACACATGCTCCATTAAAGCGTAGAGACTCTGAGCCTCAGGAAGCCCCAATGGGTGGGCCATTCTCTTCCGAGACTCTCCAGAAGCTCCCACTGAAGAGGTTCCCAGGAAGAGACTTTGCAAAAGGAAGCATCTGGACTCCCCACAGGAATCCGTTACTTTGGATACTGACTTAGATGAGTTAGAAGGGTCCCCACGGTCCCCCTCAGAGGATATCTAATTCGCAGATATCTTAGAAATTCTTAAACAAAGGGGTGGCTGGAAATCCCTTAACCCTGCTGATGATGAGTCAGTCCTCCTGTAGGCCTTTGGGTCTCAACCCTCCACCCTTTGATGAGTTGATTGAGTTACTCTTTCGGAGGACATGGAAGTCCCTGGATACCACAGAGTCTGTTCCCAGGAGGCCTAATAAATTTATAACTTGCCCTCAAGACAAAACCTTTCTAACTAAAGGAGTGCCCATTGATGCCATGGTGGTAGAGGTGGCCACCAAGAAGGAACTGTTGGAAACTTCTATGTCTGTTCATCCCCCTAATAGTGTGTCCAGGATCATGGACAGGTATGGGAAGCATATGTTTAGTTCAGCGGCCTTTGTCCTTCGATCGCTGAACTATCTCACACATTTCACTAGGTTACAAAGGGATCTCCTGAAGGAACTAGGAGATACCCTGCAGGATTCAGTAGCTGCAGGGTTTCAGACAAGGTAGTTTCCCAGCTCTCTACTTTTAATTCTATTGTGAACTCTTCCATATGTCTGGTGTCATATGCAGCTGATGGAGCAAGTAGAGCAGCAGGTACAGGAATTGCCGTTAGGAGACATTCCTGGATGCGCCTACGTTCCTTTGTGGAACCCTTTAAGTCTTCCTTTGTTAACACCCCTTTTGACGGTTCGTCGTTTTTTGGACTGAAAGTAAAGGAAACATTTGTCAGGAGCGAGAAAGACGGAAAGACTTTATCTGCCGTTGGAGTATGTTTTTCTACCCAGATTAGACCTTACCCCAAAGGGAGGGTGGTGGAAAGATATGGTTCCGTAAATTTCAGGGATCTTTCCAGGACACTCGTGGTGAACCTCCCTCTAGAGGCAGAGGAGGGGGAAAGAATGGAAGACGCCGTCCATGCAGCAGAGGGAGTCCGCAGAATCAGGGCGTCATAGAGATCAGTTTTTTGGGGACCCCTATCAGCGCTCCTGAGAGGAGGCCTGACTAGTCGGGGGATGCCTTTCTTTGTACCCAGATGCCCGGCTAAAAATAAAAGACAGCTGGGTACAAAGCATCATATCCAGAGGATACTCAATTCCTTTTGCCACACCGCCCCCCTCTTGTGACAAAAAAAATCCTAGACGTTTCACCCAGTCACAGGGAACAAGCAGCCACAGAGGTCCAAAGGTTACTGGAAAAAAAGAGTCCTTCAACCAGTATCAGCAGACCATAGAGGATCCAGAACTTACTCAAGGCTCTTTTTAGTTCCAAAGAAAATGGGGGGCTGGAGACCTATTCTAGACCTCAGCAGACTAAAGTCGGTAAAAAAGACAAAGTTCTGGATAGTCACGCTATAGTCAATACTCCCCTTTTTTGGGAAAGACAGTTGGATGTGCTCGATAGATCTCCAATATGTGTACTACTACACAAAAATGGACAGGACATCCAGGGATCATCTACGCTTCTGGCTGGGAGCCAGTTATTATCAATTTCGTGCTCTGCCCTTTGGTCTCACTACAGCCCCCAGAGTGTTCACCAAATGCATGGCAGTAGTCACAGCTCACCTGAGACTTTTTGGATTCCAGGTGTTTCCATACCTAGATGACTGGCTCCTCACTGCTACCACCAGGCATCAACTCATACTCGCAAGGGACATAACTTTAAATCTCTGCAATCAGTTGGGGATTACCATAAACTCAGAAAAATTTGCTTGCCACTATTGTAACAGACCGTTTTCATAGGTGCAAAACTAGGTACAGTCTCAATCACCTTAAGTCTTCCTCCAGAAAGAGTTTGTCTTTTACGAAAACAAATCCTAGGCCTGCTTCCAAAGACAAAAGCCCCAGTCTCAATGGTACTCAAATTGCTAGGGATGATGGCAGCAGCGATCATTGCCATTCCTCTGGGTCGGATGCATATGCGAGTACTACAGTGGCTCCTGTTCTCTCAATGGTCCTTTCAGGAACTTCCAGTGTCGCACCAAATCATGATAATGAATATGTGCAAGAAGGACCTTCAGTGGTGACTGACATCTCAACAAGTAACTTCAGGCCGTCCATTTGTCCTACCCACTCCTGTAGCCACGGTAACCTCGGACGCTTCCTTGATAGGGTGGGGGGCATTATCAGGGCAGAACAGCCCAAGGCACGTGGAAGAAGCACGAGGCTCATCTGCATATCAGTGTCCTGGAGATGAAAGCAGTACTCCTAGCATTGCATTCCTTTCAAGACTCTCTCCCTCTGGGATCAATTGCATTTCAGACAGACAATATGTCAGTGGTCTGGTACAAAAATAAGCAAGGAGGAACCAAATCTTACCCCCTGTGTCGAGAGGCCCTGAGTGTATGGCAGTGAGCAACTTCCACCCACTGCTTTCTGATAGCAACGTACATCCCGGGAAAATCCATTGTGATAGCAGACAAGCTAAGCAGGGCAATTCTCTTGCCTCATGAGTAGTCCCTAAAGAAACAAGTAGAGGAAAGGATCTTCTGCAGATGGGGCCAGCCTTGCTGCGATCTCTTCGCAACTCCAATGAACACGAAATGCAGCAGCTACTTCACCCTAATCCCCCCGCTGGGGGATGCCCCAAGGGATACACTGGTGCACAATTGGCCCCTGAGTCTCCTTTATGCCTTTCCTTCTTTCCCTCTGATCCCCAAAGTATTACAGAAAGCAAAGACCCTGGGAAGGACAATAATCTTAATAGCCCTTTACTGGCCTCGTCAAATTTGGTTTCCCTTCCTTCAGCCTCATCTTTTGGAAGAACCTTGGATTCTGGACCCGGTTCCGGATCTTCTGGCGCATTCATTGGGGGCTCTTCATCCTTCCCTTCACTCCCTCAAACTGATAGCTTGGCTGCTCCAATTCCAAACATAGCCAGGATTCACAACCTCTCAGCCGAGGCTCAACATATTTTAACATCCTCTCATAAATCATGCACCAGAAAGTTATATCTTGGTAAATGGAAGACATTTTCTATATGGGCATCTCAGAATCATATTGATCCATATCTAGCTTCAGTTTCATCCATTCTGGAGTTTCTGACTAAACTTTTCAATGAAGGGGCTACTGCAGCTACCATTAGAGTTCAATTAGCTGCAGTATCTAATTTTCATCTTGGTGTCCAGGGTTCTAATTTCTTGTCACATTGAGACGCTAAAGCCTTTCTCGATGTTACTATTCACTTGAGACCACCAGTCAAAACTCCAGCCATGCCATGGAATCTAAATTTTGTTCTTTCCCGAATTATATTACCCCCCCCCCCCTTTTGAACCAGCCTCATCGTGTGATTTGAAATATCTATCATGGAAGACCATATTTTTAATAGCTATCACTTCTGCTCGGAGGATTTCTGAGTTACAGGCCTTGACCATCAAACCTCCTTATCTGATTTTCCATAATGACAGAGCCTCGCTCAGAACTAATCCATCATTTTTACCCAAAGTTTGTTCAGAGACAAATCTCAACCAATCTGTTGAATTGCCCGTTTTCTTCCCTAAATACACAAATAAGAACACATGCTGCACAAACTTGATGTTCATAGGCAACTCCGATTTTATTTGGTCAGGACCAAACAGTTAAGAAAACAGAATAGCTCTTTGTCTCTTTTTCGGAATCAAAAAAAAGGTGCTCCAGTGACAAAAGTTACCTTGTCAAGATGGTTATCAGATTGTATTTCTTTCACTTACAGTTCAGTGAATGCTCCGTTACAGCAAAAAATAAAAGCCCACTCTACTAGAGCTGTTATCTACCTCATCAGCCTTTTCTGCTAAGTTACCATTAGATACTATTTGTGCAGCAGCTACCTGGTCAAGGCCTCATGCCTTCATCACTCATTAGAAAGTAGACAAGGCCTCCAGGGACAGGGCTTCTTTTGATTCCACTGTTCTGAAGAACATTCTCCCGTGAGCCACCCAATAAAGATGGTGCTTTGGACTCTACCCATCAGTAATAATGAACGGTGAGATAGAACATCATCTCATAAAAAAAGTTATGTACTCACCATAACGTTCCATGTGAGTTGTTCATTTTGCCTTCATTCTTACGTCCCACCCTCCAACCCCCATCCAGTCTACTTGAGGTCCGAGACTTCTTTTAGTTATGGTGTATTGTCTCTTATCCAGTTCTTAGGGTGGCATATTAAAAGTCATAGGTAGCCATTTGGCAGCAAACAAGATCTGAGGGAAGATGAAGGTGAGTTGGCCTTGAGCTGGTTGAAGACCTTGCTTTTGTAGTTAGCCGAGTCGGAGCCGAAGATCGGCTCCAAACCCATCAGTAAGAATGAAGACGAGATGAACAACTAACATGGAACGTTATGGTGAGTACATAACTTCTTTATATATTTAATAATAAAAAAATATGAAATATCTATTTACAATAAACACCTGAGTTTTAGACACAGGAAATGTTAAAAATAGCACAGCTGGAAAGATTCACGCAGTTACAGAAAAACAATACTATTCTCACTATATTTTACTGAGTGATCTAGAGAATTACTGTTCCTACTTACTGAATAGAGCAAGGCAAGATGAAGTAGGTGAGGGATCCTTCTATGTCACGTTCCAAGAAACAGAGTACCCTGAGACTTCTGTTTCACCTGATATTAAAACATTATTTCTGTACAGAATGAAATCACATACATTTGGTCATCTGATTTCTGGTTCCCATGCAACTCCCCATTAGAAATTGCCAGAATGTAGCACCTACATGTCAGTAATATACAGACAAGAAGATTGCCCACATCTCCTGCAGCTTCTGGAAGTCATAAATCAGTTACAAACTTCTGCTCCTCCTACAGAAACTAACAAACCATGGCTCTCACAGACATTGTTTTTCTGGCTTCATTCAAAACTGTGAGGCAACATCTTTATGACCTAGGCCCAGTAATTTAATTTCTTACTGTTTTCCAAAGTTACCTAGAACTGAGCTTACCCTCTCCTCAAGTATCCTCTGTTTTAGATATATATATATAATCTATATATAAAAATATATATATATATAATATATATATATATATATATATATATATATATATATATATATATATATATATATATATATATATATATATATATATATATATATATATATATATAGGTTCACTTTACAAGCCCGAAATCCTGAAATATCGGATTTCAGAATCTCAAGATCATAAAGCCAAAACCTTAAAACCCCAAAAGCGCAAATTTAAAAATCATGAATCCTGCACTAACCATATGCCACACACACACACCTTTCCTCCACACACAAACCTACACTACATACAAGCAAGGGGGCAGGCCCCCCCTGCTCCATCCCTTGTGCAGGGCTGCACCCCCACACCCCCTTGCTTAAATATACTAACTTCAAGGTCGCACTACACAGACAAACACAAGAAAACACCACCATCAAGCTACATTCCCCTCGCACACACATATCACAGTCACAAAACACACTGACACACACTAAAGTCCGTAACAAAAACCCTTAAACATAAATACTTACCTGAATTCCAGCTATCCATTCACAAACCGCACAACCAAAAGCACTAACTCAACATATCGGGACTTCGTGATTTTGAAATTCACGCTTCTGAGGTTTCGGAATTTTGAGCTTTTGGCTTTATAATGTTGGGATTCTGAAATTCAATATTTCTGAATTTTTGGATTAAAAAATGTTCATATATATACATATATATATATATATATATATATATATATATATATATATATATATATATACATATACATATATCGGTTCCCCTTCAGATTCTTGAACTTCTGAAATCTCGAAATTCATATGGTCGAGACCATATGATCAAGGTTTCAAATTTTCAAAGTTCTGAGCAGAGATCTACATACAGCATAGAATGGGATGTTTCCCTTTCCCTTGCTGCAGTGTGATCTCGGAGTTGGTATATTTAAGTAGCGGGGGTGTGGGGGTGCAGGGGGCTTACCCCCTATGCAGAAGCATTTTATTTTTTTTTTATTTTTTGGATTTGTTTCAGAATTTTGAACTTCTGAAACCTCAATCATATGGTCTCGACCATATGAATTTCGAGATTTCAGAAGTTCGAGACTCTGAAGTGAATCCATATAGATATATATATATATAAATATAAATATATATATATATATATATATATATATATATATGCGTGTGTGTGTGTGTATAATATATATATATATATATATATATATATATATATATATATTATTATTTTTTTTTAATTCAGCTACACTACAGTCAGGACACATTGTTGGTACATTTTTATCACAAGCAACTTTACAAATCCATTTTCAACACAAGCATCTGTAGAAATCAGTTTGATATTCAAATAACATATAATTCTTTACTAAATGCCAACTAGCTGTGCTGGTATATGTCATACATCCACTGCCCTACTTGTCCTGGCCTAACTGGCAATACCTCACATTGTCACATCAGGTACAATATTTAACACATTATTCAAGCTCAGGTTGTCAGCAGGGACTCCTCCCATCTTTATTTTTGCTTCTGATCCATCACATATTTTTTTTATTTACTTTGTCATATTATTAGTGAATGCAAATGCTAACTTTGCCCTGCTTTTGAATTTCCATAAAACCCTATTGAATGCTTTCCCTACATTCAAACTAATCAACATAATAGAGTGTTTTTCTCTACATTATGATTTCCTATAAGTCATCATTGTTCTATTAATGTTATCATTTGTTTGTTTCTCTTCCACAAAACCACATTGATCCATATCTAGCAGCTTGTGTAACATTATTATCTTTTTCTTAGCTAATATAGACATAAACAATTTGTATTTTAGAATGTATGTTGGTCTACTTGATGCAGAGTCTTGTATTGTCCTTGCCCTTTTTTGGTAATACTAAAATTACCACCTTCTTCTTTGATGCAAGTATTTCCACCCCTTCTAAAATATACACACACATATATATATTTTATATATATATATATATATATATATATATATATATATATATATATATATAATTAATTAGTGCCTTCCAAATTTTAAACAGACTCCTGTGTCTTCTGTAGAAATCCCTTCTGTTGTTGGAGATTTTACTACTGCTTGGTTATACAACACAGTTTTTATTTCTGCTTTATCTGTCCTATCAGTTGCTTGGTTTCCACTTTACTAAGCTTTAGAGTATTTACGATTTTTGAAAAATGCTTCTACTTATGTTTCTTCCTATTTTCCTTACTTCTATGCTCTTTACAGATTTTCATAATATTGATGAAATATCTTCATTTTATTTATTTATTTATTTTATTTTGCATTTGTTGACCGGGCTAGTCTAGCTGGATATATGTCTATTTTCAGTAGAGGCCTGGGGAGAAAAGCTCCAATGGTTAGTGCAAGTTTAAACAGAGATCACAATACAAGATTAAAATTTATAAACAGAGGTAGGTAATACACATATTTCACAAATATGAAAGGAGCAAAACCTAAAAGTGGAGTAATAAAATGTCTTAAAAAATGTAATAAAAAAGTTTTTTTTTTTTTTTTTTTGTGGATTACAATAGTCATACAGTATATATGTGTAAGCATATATCTACATAGATGTTATATAAAGGGAGAGCTATTAAGGGTGCAGGGAGAAGAGAACGATAGAATTACGGAAGAAGAAAAGAGAGAGAGGAAGAAGGAAAGTTAAACTGGGTTGGTGCAGGAGCAAAGCCAGCGTTTATTGAGATGCATTTTTTGTTCCACATTTTTCCAACAGAGTTGGAAAAGAGGCAGTCGCCTGCAGAGTTATTGGGTTTGGTAATATTAATCAGTAGTTTGTTTGAACGTAGATGTTTCAGGTTATTGTATGGTGAAATGAGGTTAGAGAGTATTGGTATTTTATTTGGTTGGTATAGGATCTTGTGAATTATTAAGAGTTATTGAAGTATGAGCTGGTTAGGAAGTTCAAGCCAACCTAGTTGTCTTAGGTTCAGGCAGTGATGAGTTCTAAAAGGGGATCCTGTAGCAAATCGAGCAATATTATAGTAAGATGTTGCTAGTTTCTTGAGGTTGTTTTTGGAGAGATTGGTGTATATGGGGGAAGCATAGAGAAGAGTAGAGATTAGATGAGATCTGGCTAAGGTGGTCCTAGCTACAGGTGTAAGGAAGGGTTTGATTCTGTAATGGGATCCGATTTTTTTATTAACTAATTTTATTGTGTTGTTGATGTGAGAGTCAAAGTTAGATTATTGTCAATAGTTATTCCTAATAATTTTGTAGTTGAATCCAGAGAAATGAGAGTACTGTCAGTGGAAGTGAGAGTGAAGTTTAGTGGGGTAGATTTGCGGGTAGGTGAGAACAGTAACAGTTAGATTTTCTTTGGGTTGAGGAGTAGGGAACGGTCTGAGAACCATTGTTCAACAGTGGTAAAAGCTTTTTGGGTAAGAGACTGGAGTTCAGTTTGAGAGGTAGCAGTGCAGATTATGGTAGAATCATCTGCATATTGTATGCAGATAGTGTTTGGGATAGCTGATTGTAGGTCATTAATAAAGATAGAAAATAGAAGGGGGCCTAGGATAGAGCCTTGAGGTACACCTAAAGAGATAGGAAGGAGATTAGATAGTGAATTTTTCCAGAGTACTGCCTGCTGACGGTCTTCTAGATAAGATGTAAACCAAGTTAAGGAAGGAGGATCAAGTGAGAGAAATTTTAGTAAGTGCAGAAGAAGTTTATGATTAAACCATGTCGAAAGCTTTAGATAAGTCAATGAAGACTGAAGATGATAGATTATTATTGTTGCGGTTATAGTTGATGTTAGTAAAGGAGAATAAAGCAGTGGTGGTACTGTGGGAAGGTCTGAATCCATGCTGACAGTTAGCAAGTAGGTTGTTATGGAGAAGGTGGTTAAGTAGTTGTTTGTGGATACATTTTCCATGATTTTTGCTATAGGTGATAGAAGTGCTATAGGGCGATAGTTTGAGAAGTCCTTAGAGTTCCCCCCTTTGTGTAATGGGATGATGTGAGATATCTTCCAGATAGATGGAAAAATTCCTTTGTTTATAGATTTATTTATCAGAATAGAAATGGGATAGGCAATGGCTTTGGCTCCTATTTGCAGGAAGTTTGTCTGCAGAGGGAATGGTAGGTTTTAGTTTTTGGAGCAGTGATGAGATAAAGGAGGTAGAAACAGGTTGTAAGTGAAGGGAGGGAGGTGGATTTAAAGTAGTTAAGAGTAGCTTAGAGGTGTCGGGAGATAGGTGACTAGCAAGAGTTTGGATAGTATTAGTGAAGAAAGAATTAAAGTCATTGGCTATTTGTGTGGGATCCTCTGGTTAGAGTCCTGAGGGTTTGGTGTGATAGACTGGCCTGGGAATAAAAGATTATTAATACTGGCCCAGAATTTTTTAGGTTCCTTTTTGGAGGTTTGTTGTAATTGAAGGTAATAGTTCTTTTTGTCTTGTCATGATGGCTTTTTTTGTATTGTTTCTAAGCTCTCTGAAGTTTTGGCAGTCAGTTAGATTCTTAGTGGTACGCCATTAATCCAGGATTTGTTTCTGAGAATGATTTTTTTGCCTAGTATTGTTGGTCAGTCAGGGTGCTGCTTTAGCTTTGGTTCTAATAGTATGACTTTGGGCATGGTGATACAGGATAGATAAGAATGTGGAATTGAAGTATTCTACTGCTTCATTAAGTGGGAGATATTTTAGTGGGGACCAATTACATTGTATTAATTCAGCTTGAAAATGCTCAGAGTTAAATTCCTTTTTTGAACATAGTGTTCTGTAAGTGGTAGGTAAATTTAGGTTGGTTTTATGTCTAATGACATAAGTTAGTGAGTGGTCGCTTAGATCATCGGGAAGGGTACCTGATTGGTAGGTTTGTTGGGGAGTATTAGTAAGAATCCAGTCTAAGGTGGTTTCTTTGTTGTTGGTTTTATTAGTTCTGGTAGGACTATTAATGAGTTGTATAAAGCCACATAGGTTTATATGGGAGGTGGGGTTTATACTATTACAGGAATTCCAGTGAATGTTGAAGTCGCCTAAGACTAATGTTTCTTGAGGGAGGTTGGTGGAGAGCGAACTGAGAATACATTCTAGAGTATTAATGTTATTTCCTGGAGGAAGATATACACAAATGATATTTATGGCTTTACTAGTGTTGACTTGAAGTTTGGAGCTGATTACTTTGGCATTTTTATCTAGGGGAAAATTCAGATTTATAGTACTAATTTGTGATTGTGCTTTGTAGAGGATTGCTACCCCTCCTCCCTTTTTGGCTGTGCAGTCAAGTCTAATGATATTATACCCGGGTGGGGTGATTTCATTGTCTTTAATGGTAGGTCTTAGCCATGTTTCAGTTAAACATAAGATATCAAATTGGTGGACTTCTAGAAGGGAATGGACTTGAGTAATTTTATTACAAATACTTTGTATATTGAGATGAGCAATAGAGAGAGAGTTGGCAGGTATGGTAGATGATAGAGAAATAGCTTTATCTTGGTTTTTATAACCATTGGTATTGGTATGGTGTGGGCCAGGGTTAGGATGAACATCTCCATCCAACAGTGAGTGGAGGAGTTTAAAATTGTTAGGCTGGAGAAGTCTGTAAAAGCAGTTGATTAGTTTCCTAGATTTTTGTTTGCTTGTCTTAAAGTGTGCTAGTCTGTGGTATTTGGGTAGTAGGTAGTTGGGTTGAGTAGTGGGATTTAAGAAGGTAGGAGAGAAAGGTGTTATAGGTGTAGAGGTGTGTTTAGAGTGAAAAGGAAGAGTAGAGTAAAGTGGGTATTCATAGGAGGTTAAGAGGTAAGTAGTTACAAGAGGAGGTAAAAGTGCTAAGTAGATAAGTAGTTTACGTTGTGAAGGGATGAATGTTTTCCACATTTTAATGATTGGGGAGGTAAGTGAGAAGATAAGAGGTAGATTGTAGGTGCAGGTGAGGAGTATAAGTAATAGAGGAGGAAGTAGGTTAGTTAATTAGAGGGTGTGATGTAAAGTAAAAAGGGGTTGGGTAAGTTTGTGATAAGATTTGCCTGATTGGAGTGGATAGGATGGGGTTGTGCCAACCAGTGGTATAAATGGAGTACTGGGGGGTGGGTGGGAATTGGGGGCAGGGTAGGGGAGCGGAGTGAGCCCGAAGGGCGAACGGAGCGGGATTGAGCAGCAGAGTGAGAGAGACCAGCTGGAAAAGTATCAGCCACTGCTGTTCACAGGAAGGTAAGTAGGTTAATAGGTAGAAAAACTGTATAAAGTATTACTTTGTATAAGAACAAGGTAAAAAACAAATATAGGGGAACTTTGTCCCTTAGCTAGTTTAAGGTTAGCGAGGAGGGTTAGATCAGGGTTTAGAGAGTGTGGACTGAGATTAGGAGGCTATTGTGCAGTTACAGGCGGATCGAGGTAATGTTGGGCATAGGGGTTTTAAGAAAATAATACAGGCTATAGGAAGAATGAGTTCCGCCACCTAGAGCGCCACCTAGAGTAGAAAGGAATGATAGCAGTTAGAAAAGGAATAAGATAGGGGAGGCTATTTAGGTAAGTCTCATTTAGAATAAGCTACATATATTTTAGGGACTAGAAATCAGGGAATACAGGTGGGAGAGGGGGTAGAAGTGGTCTGCGGTAGGCTGCCGATTCACACACACGGAAGGACAAGCTAACATAGATAGGTATTCTTAGATAAATAAGTTTAGTACAGGGCTACATACATTCAAATGAGAACATTAATGGGGTCCGAACTGTAGCTCTTTCCTTGAATGGCCTAGACTAGCAGGTCGGAATGTCCAGGAAAGTCGGCAGGGGTTTTGCAGGAGTGAGTTCTTAGAATCCAGATGCAGGAAGGGACCTTCAGGAGTGGAGTACTGGAGAAGAGAGTAAAAACATATCAGTTAGGTGATAAAAATGAGAGAAGATAAGCAGGTAGAGTAGAAGGAGGAAGTGGAGGTAAGTGAGAGTGATAAGCAGAGGAGGAGTTGAAGAATGTAACTTGAAATATATAAGATAAATTGAGGGAGAGTTGGAGTAAAGAGGAAGAAATGGGAGAGAAAGCAACAGAAGAAAACAGCAGCAAGGTAAGGTTATAGGAGAATGCAGTAGTAGACAAGGAGGACTGCAGTTATCTAAATCTTGGTATACTAAAGACAAGTCATACAATCTCAAGTCAGAATGCATTGACCAGCTCAGATGTTGAGTAGGTGGAATACAAATTACAAAAATTGTGAGCATCAGCTTAGGCAAACAGTGAAAGCAGTAGTATGTAGCATATACTAAAAAAACTGCATTAACTGTCTAGTCGCTATTTAAAGATATCTCATGATCTACATATAAAATAGACAGCTTCAATTCAGGCCGACTATACATGTAGAGTGAAGAGATAATCATAGAATTTAGCTAAAAACAGTATAACTATGTCTAGGCACTATATAAGTTAGCATTTAACTATAACACTGTAAAATGTTATCTAACTAAAAACTGTATAGCCATGTCTAGGTACTATGTTAAGTTAGCAATTGATTGTAGAACTGTAGAACTTTATTCAGGCACTGTATAAGGTTATAACAATAAAATCAGGAAGAGCCAACAAAGACAGCAAAGATTTCAGCTGTAAGTATATGAGAATGATTAGTATTAGAATTTATTAATTATGCCTTTTTGCAAGCTAATTATTTGTTTATTGCTGTTACTGAGTAACATGTGCTAACCTTTTTCTCCTCTACATTTGTCTTCTCTTTCTATCCAAAGTACCCTGTGTTCCTCTGTGCTGCTCCTGAGTTAGCCTCTAACTGCCTACTTACCTGGTGACAAAGGACCCTATCCAATTTCTGTGGCCTCATCTAAACTGCCTTTTTTTTCCCTGCACCCTGTATGTGGTTGACTAAGTCCTACTTTTATAACTGAAAAACTGTCTGCTAATTGCTTCAGGGGTTATAAAGTAAGCTACAAGCCTGAACAACCAGCAGCCTTTACTACCCCCTCCTATCTACCCTGAATCTAACTAACCTCCTCTACTTCATGTACACCCCCCTCTGACCTGCTATTCACTCCACCCCTGGGTATGAAACCAGCCTGCCCCCTACAGGTCTACCTGCAATACTGGATCTGCCCACTAGGTGGCAGCCTCTATCCCTTTACTTCTCTCAAGCTTCAATCATTCTGTGGTTTTCCTCTGTTTTCACACAAATTACCCCTTAGGTAGTAGACCTGCTACTTTTTATTCCCTTACCCCTTACTTTAACTGCATACTCTTACCTGTTCTTTCTCTAATCTAACAGACTACTGATACACCTCTGATCTTTCCCACTCCTGTCTCACCTACTTACCTTCGCTTATCAGCATTGCTGATAGTTGTCTCCACCCTCTCCTTCACTTGTCTCTTCCCTCTCCGTTCGCCCTGCGGGCTCACTCCGCTCCCCACCCTACCCCCAATTCTCACCCACCCCCCAGGGGTCCTGCACTTATACCAACTAACCACACCCTCTCCCTCTCACACTAATCATATCCCTCCCATTGCTAATTACCACCTGTTTTTCCTTACTTTCAATACCTCTACCAATTTCTCCTACTACACCCTTCACCTATTATCCTTCCACACTTAGCATACCTCCAAACCAATAACTACAACCTAACAACTTACCCTCCCAGATGCATTTAGCACCCTACTCAGTTCTTTTACGGAGGCTGCTCATACTCATACTTCTGCCACCCCTAACTTTAGCTTACCTGCTAACCTCCTATGAACACCCAATATATCCACAAACACTCCACCGCAACACACTATCTCTCTCCTACTTTACCTACTCCCATTAACCATATTAACATAACATCCATTCCTAGCTATCTACCAGCAAAATTCCATAGGATTATCCACATTAAATATGACTCTCCCAAACCAAGAAAATCTCTCACTCTATATACTAAATTCCCAGATCTTAAACTTCTATCTCTACAACTCTTAGTGAAAGATGGTGACATTCATCGCAACCCAGGCCCTATTACTATTACTCACCTCCATAAACCCAACCTCCATCCTATCCACTCCTTTACTAAACCACTTAACTCACTGCTATTAGCTCACCTCAACATACATAGCCTTAACAACAAAGTTACCCAACTCCATGCTCTTCTGGATATCTACTCATTCAACATTCTTTGTTTAACAGAAACTTGGTTAAAACCCTCAACTAAAGACAATGAAATCATCCCACCTGGTTATAATATTTTACGACTTGACCGTAAAACCAAAAAAGGTGGTGGTGGTGGTGTAGCAATCCTTTTTAAATCCAGCCTACAGATTACTACCTACAACTTGTTACCACCTCAAGTCTCCAACGCTGAAATTCTTATTACCAAGCTCCAACTTAACAAAGTCAAATCCATTTTTATTATCTGTACCTATGTCCCTCCTGGTAATAATATTGAAACAATAGAAAATATCCTCTGTTACCTATCTCATAATTTACCTCAAGAAACCATCATCCTAGGTGATTTTAACAATGATTGGAAATGTTTTAGCAGTCTAAACCCTACAAGCCATATAAACCTTTTTGGTTTTTCACCAACCATTACTACCACTACCAGGATATGCAAGCCTAATAATAAAGAAAGTATCTTAGACTGGATACTCACAAATAGTCATCTCCAGACATATGAATCTGGTACCCTCCCAGATGATGTAAGTGACCACTCACTAACATACATAATCAGGCATAAAACCAACCTACCCAACCCAACCATATCTAGAACAATTAGAACCAAGAAAAACTTTAACCCCGACCTGTTCCAAAGGGAACTCAGAACATGCAACTGGTCTCCCTTAAAATACCTCCCACTGGAGGAAGCTGTCAATTACTTTAACTCTAACTTCTTATCCATTCTACACCACCATGCCCCTATGCGCTCTATAAGAATGAGGACTAAATCTGACCCATGGCTTTCAAAAGAAACCAGGCAAAAAATCAAACTCAGAAATAAATACTGGAACAAATCAAGATCAACTAAAAATCGCAGTAGATCAACAAAACTTCAGACAACTAAGAAATGAAACTAAAAAAGCAGTGCAGACTGACAAAAGAAACAACTACTTACAATTCCAAGAGACACACCATAATCAACCACAAAAGTTCTGGGAGAGTATTAATCAATTATTACACCCAGGTCAATCCATCACACCACACCCACAAGGCACAGACCAAGAGAATCCTAAACAGACAGCTAATACCTTTAGTACATATTTCACTGAAGCCATACAAAATCTTACTAATCAGCTATCTATTCAGGACGTACCTATATCCAACTATACCACTAACCCACCCCCTCCTTTTCTCTTCCAACCTTTACCAACTACATACATTCTAGCCCTCATCCAAAAGCTCAAACCATGTACCCCTTCAGCTGACAAGATTCCCGCTGAATACTTACAAAAGTCAGCCAATTCTATTGCATACCCCATTTCCATTCTTATTAATAGAACTATCACTGAAGGACACATCCCAAGCATATGGAAGGTCTCCCTTATTATTCTCCTTCATAAGGGAGGTAACTCCACTGAACTCTCTAACTACCATCCCATTGCCCTTCTGTCTCCCTTAGCCAAAATCATGGAAAAATGTATCCATAAACAATTGCTAGACCACCTAATCCAATATAACTTACTTTCCAACTTACAACATGGTTTCAGACCCTCACACAGCACTACTACTGCCCTTCTTTCCTTCACTCAATCTATCAACAAAAAACGCAACCTTAATAGGCTTTCATCTGCACTTTTTATACATCTGTCTAAGGCGTTCGATATGGTAAACCACCAAATACTTATAAATATCCTCAAATCCCTGTCACTAGATGCATCTGCAATAAAATGGTCCCAATCCTATCTAGAAAGCAGACAACAGGCAGTGCTTTGGCATAATATTTTATCTACCCATCTACCCATTAACATAGGGGTTCCCCCAAGGGTCCATATTAGGACCCTTACTATTTTCTATACTCATCAACGACCTTCACCTAGCAATCCCCCAAGCTACATGCATACAATATGCAGATGATTCAACACTTATATGCTCAGCCACATCCATACCTGAGCTTTACTCCCTTACCCAAAAGGTCTTTAACACAGTTGAACTATGGTTTACTCAACGCTGTCTACTACTAAACCCTAAAAAAACTAAACTCCTCCTTTTCACTCCTACTAGTAAGTCCTCCCCAATAAACCTCATAGTAACATCCAATAACAACACTCTTATATTCCCAGACTCAACTACCAGACTACTTGGTATCACCATAGATAACAACCTGTTTAACTTTGACACCCACATTAATAATACCTTAAAATCTGTTAACAGAAAACTGGGCTCTCTCTACAGAATCAAACCCTTTCTCTCTCCTGCAGCAAGAATCACTATTGCTGGCACTCACCTAATTTCTACTCTCCTTTATGTGTCACCCATATACACTAACCTCTCTAAAACCAACCTTATTAAAATGGAAAGTGCCTACAATAGCATAGCCAGATTTGCCACAGGAAACCCTTTCAGAACCCACCACTGTATCAACCTAAAGCAACTAGGATGGTTTGAATTACAAAATCAGCTTAAATTCCACCAACTTACCATTGCCCACAAAACCCTCTACCATCCTATGGATACCCCTATACTATCCACCCTCATTGTCCCATACAACAATCTTAAGACCTTACGTTCATCACAAAGACTTCTGGTAAATATTTGTAAATCTAACAACAGGGCTGGAGACTCTGTCTTCTGTAATACTGTTGGAAAATCCTGGAACCTTCTTCCTACTGAACTTCCCTCTGTTCCCTCATTATCACTCTTCAAAAACAAACTGAAACTTTTTCTCAGAACACAGTGGTTATGCCCTTGTACTAAACCTGACTGATCTATTACCTTTCCTCCTTGGATCTACCTACTCTCCTCTTTTCTATATTCCAGTTCCTTTTTTTAGTAACAACTAACTTATTCCTTTCTGGATCTTTTCTTATTATCTCCTCATAACTTCTTTAATCAAACCTGCTTTTAACATATTCTGAATATTGCAGCTCATACTTTTGTTATCCTTCTTTATACCAACCCGCCTTCTAATAACTTTTCTACTCAGCTGCTATCTTTTACATATTATAATGCAACTATATCTGTATTATGTTAAGTGTTACTTAGCACTACACTAAGAACAAACGACCAATGAGATTATTCCTTATCTTTTTTTCTAGCAATGTATAACATGAAATTAATCTTGTATATGTTATTATATTTGTGCTTCCTCGGAACTTATCTCCCTGGAACTCCGAGATTTCTCCTGGTCTTTCTTTCTAAGAATGTTTAACATGAATTTAATCTTTGTATATGTGATTATATTTTTTTGTGCTTCCTCGGAGCTTATCTCCCCGGGCCTCTACTGAAAATGGACATGTATCCAGTTAGACTAGCCCGGTCAACAACAGTAAAATAAATAAATGAAGGACAGATATGCTAACATACAGTAATTCAGGTAAAGCAGGATAAATAAATACAATACCTGGTAAGTCTGACACTAAAAATGGGAGAATATGGAGCCAAGCCCTAGTGGGGTTATAGTAAATACTAGGCAAATTTACTGTACTGTTTAGATGTCGCTCTTATACGGTCCACTTTTTACTATTCATTAGCGGCACTTTTAATATACATTAGCATATCTAAAGCTAGATACTGTATCTATGTACGGCTTCTGATAAGAGAAGATAAAGCAGGCACATAGTCTGTATTGACTTCATTGAAGTCTGTATTCATCTTTCAAGGATTCCTAGTTAGCCTTTTTGTTTGGGTCAGTAAGTTTTGTTCCAGCTCTTTCTACTTTCTGTTGCCAGAGTCTTCATGCTAAGAATATCTCTGTTTCTGGATTATCAACAAAAAGCAATATTGTTCTAAACTCACACATAGCTGCCCAGATATTCACTTAATTTCCTCTCAGCACTCTACAAATGTTCATCCAATTGAAATGTAAGCCTTCCCTTTCTGTGCAACATTTTAAGTTTTGAAAGTCCTTCCAAATATTTTTTTGTTACCATTCCTTCACATCTCCCCCCCCCCCTTATTTTCCCATCTTCATTTTATCCCCCGCATTTGTTAGCCCCACATGGAGCATTTCGATCAGCTCTAATAACTCTCATATTTTGCCTATCATCCAGTCTTTAAATGCCCCTTTTAGTAAATTTGCAGGGAAACACCAGCACTTTTCTTTTATTTTAGTTTCTTGTAAATTTAACTTAGAGCCAGGGTCGGTATTAGCATTGTGGGGGCCCCCAGCAAATGTCAAGTTGGGGCCCCATAGGCACTTTCAGTCTAAGTATCACCCTGGTGACTTCTAGTTCATACTGCAAACTTTTAGGAGTAGTGCACATAGACTGTACTGTAGCTTCAATACTCTTACATTCCAACAGGCCCATGTACCACATTATGTTGACCCATCTGTCAAAGGAACATTCACATTTACTGGTATTTTGTTGTAAGAATGGCATAAATTAACAATTTTCTATGTACAGTGCTGGACTTAGCTGAAATGCACCCTAGGCACTGCCAACTGTTTCAACCCTCCCCCATATTCTCCTGTGCTCCCCTCTGTTTCTTGCTATCTTGGTCTCATGCTATGCACATTACTTTTCTTCCTTTTCTCACATTTTGCTTTACTTTTCAGCTTTTTCAAGAAGCTATAATTTACTGTATGCTCTGGGGATTTTTCTATTTACACAATGTTTTTATCCAATGATGGCTTGAACAGAAATTATGATTAAAGAAAGATTCATTGTTGCTTTTCAGCTTTAACTTTCTTCCATTCTTTCAATACACCTTTCCTAAGCAAGGCAGTACACTAATAAACATTTAAAAAATAACTGAATTAAGCTGATGCCCCCTGAAGCTGTAGGGGTTATGGATGCATTTTAGAGCATTTCCCCAAACTTTTAATCCAGCGGTGGCCTAAACAAAAATCATGAGCAAGAAAAGAATTTGTCTTATTTTTTTTTTCTTTCAAAGAAGATCTAAGTTGTGCCCAAGGCTTAATGTTCAAAACTGACAGATTAGTAGCTCACGATAAACTAACAAGATAAGTTGTTGTGAATATACACAGATACTGTCTGGGGAATACTGCCTACCTCCCTAAGCCCCCCCCCCCCCCGAAAAAAAAAAGACAGTCACTGCCTATACATCCTGCTGGCATTTGATTGGGATGAAATCAGTTGCCATAATCATGTATTTCAAGTGACTTCTGACATACATATACCTAGCATGCCTCCTCACTCCTCCCTTCACCCATAACCCACAAAAGCAGCCACCTGTATACATGCTTGATATGTGATTGTGAAGAAAGTGAAAAAATAATGACTACAGTAATGTGTTCTACTTTGTTGTTCCTAGACAGCACACTGCCCCTACACAAGCTACAGTAACCTTCTTTATACACCTCTGAGGTCTCTGAGAAAAGTAAAAGAAACAATAACCACACTGTACCCAGCCCAAACACTAGCTACAATGACCTGCTGCGCAAACCTCTAATATCTAACTGAGATAAAAATTAAAAAAGTTATAACCACATAATCTCCAGCCATCCCTACCACTACATAACCTGCCACATCTCTCTGTGTTAACACATCTCAGCAGGGCTGGTTTTAGAATTGATGTGGTTGAGAGGAGAGGCCATTATCAGCTTTATCCAAACAGGGTCATATCACAGCCCTGTTCAGGTTAATGAGCATAATCAGAAAGTTAGTAAGTTTTTTTTACTTATTTTCCTCCGTCATCAGCAGCTTTTCTGGGGCACCTACACATTCAAGGATGATTATTGGGGCCTCACTGTATCCATTTATACAATCTGGGCAGATGGGTTACCACAGTCCTACAAGATCTAAGTGTTCTGTAATATATTTTGTCTTACTTTGGAAATGTAATTACTTGTTAGCTGCATTTTTACAGATACCCAGAAGAATAATGTGCATGTCCCATTATTGCTAGGTGTGTGCACAGATAAAAATCAGAAATTTGTGCTATTTTATTTTTTTACATACGCACACACAAACAAGCATAAGCCATAGCAATACTAGTTTTACACACAAGTGATTGCTGTTTAGTAGTAATCAAACAGCAGCAGGGTAAGTCTCTTTTATCTTTATCTTTATTTACTTCACTGAGGAGTAATGCACACCTGTCACTGTCCCTGATTTCAGAGACCTTACTAGGTTCATAGGTGAGTACTAGGCTAATGGCCCCCGGGCCTTTACAAGCCTAGCCATAGGATTACCCTGGCATTGTGACACCCGACCTTAGTTCCCAGTGCCTCTGTCGAGTAGAGCCACTGGAGTTATCTCCGGGGTGAATTTTCTATTTCCCATCCACTCATCAAGATTTCTCTTGAAGATGGTCAGCGAGGTGCTCTGCTTGACATGTATGGGAAGTCAATTTCATAGAATGGGCAGTCTCTGGGTTATGAACATGTCCCTCCAGTACGCTCTGTTTATTGTGGTAATGAGGTTGATGTCTGTAGAGTGCGTGGTGTGGAGGGATTGGGATTTCTTTAGATGTAGCATTTCTAACGGAGCTGGGTCAGACATGGCTTTGTAAGTCGAGCAGAGATCGCCTCTTAAGTAGGCGATATGAGACGCACAATAGTTGGAGTTTTTGAGTCTGTCCATATAGGTCAAGTGTTTAAGGCCTAGAATCCTCTTTGTGAGGTACTTTTGCGGCCTCTCCAGTTGTTGCAGGTGTCTAGTGAGGTACATGCCAAATGGGGGATTGTACTCGATGATTGGCCTAATGAGGGAAGAGTAGAGGGAGACAATGACCTCTTTCTTTCTGAATGCAAAACCCTTAGTAATGAGATGTGCCGCATAGAAGGACTTTCTGACCACAGTGGCAATGTGGTGATCAAGAGAGAGGTTGCTGTCAACCTGTGTTCCCAGATCTCTTATAACACCTTCTGTATTCAGCGGACTACCATAGATGTGGTAATTCATGGGAACCAGGTTTTTCCCAAAGGGGATGACGATACATTTTTTGGCATTGAGCTTAAGGCCATGGTTTTGACATCAGTCATTGGGTCTCAGTGAGGCCTTTCTGTAGGATGTCAACATCACTTAGGGAGTTAATAATAGCTCCCAACTTGAAATTGTCTGGCAACTTTATCAACCGCAATCCCTTCGTGTTGGCCAGAACTTCAGAGAAATAGATACCAAACAGGAGAGGACCCAGGACCTAACCCTGTGGGACTCCACTCGTGACTGGTCGGCAGTCTGACTTGGAGTCAGCTACTTTTACACTGTGGGTTCTATCTGTGAGCCAGTTTGCAATCCACCTAGTGCTATAGGGGTTGATGCCTAGCTTAGTGAGTTTTTCTATGATTCCTGAGTGGGAATGGTGTCAAAGGCCTTGGCCAGGTCAAGGCAGGCTGTATGAACCACCTTGCCTTCATCCACAGGTCTGGTGACTGATTCAAAGAAGTCGACGAAGTTGAGCAGGCATGATCTACCCTTCACAAAATCAAACTTTGTGGGATCCAGAGTTTGGAGATCCCTTATATTCTTGTTTATTAGGTCCATGATGATGCGTTACATAGCTTTGTATATCAGACTTGTCAGGCTAATGGGGCGATAGGTCCCAGGGTCTGTAGTCACTCTGCCTTTGTGGAGAGAGATGACTGTATCAGTGCACCATTCGGTTGGGACAAAGCCCGAGGTGAGGCTGTGAGGTGCCAGTTCACTGTGTAGTTCATGTAGAACACAACCAGGGATATTGTCAGGTCCCATAGAAGCTATATTCTTGGCCTTGGACAGTGCTCTTTTAACCTGTGCAGCAGTAATACTGCGTGCCTAGCAATCTACTGGTATTGTGATTGGTCCTTTGGAGGGGGGAGGGGTAAAGTTGGCACTGAATTTGTCGGTCAGTATATTGGCAATATCTGTTGGCTCGGTATAGGTGGTACCATTCTGCAGTAGCTCAGAGCAAATCTGGGTATTGCCGTGGAGTTTCTTTACATAACTATTGAAGGCCTTGTGGATGTTCTTCTTGTTTCACTGTTGCAGTCATTACATTAGGGTAATCTGCTGGCAGGTTGCCCTCAGTCGGTCTGAATAACAAAGTCTTGGGTCCTGCTTCTGTTGCTGTCTCTTCTTCCATGATGTCAGGGGTATAAAACATGCAGCCAATGCCATTTTATTCAGTCTTTCTTGCCGTGCAGTGCCCGAAGCAGAAGCAGTTTGCAAGTGCCGGTCGGCCGACTCCTGAAATTTTCGTATTTGAGTTTCAGAACTGAAGTCTTCAAACTAAAGCTAAGTACCCCGTTGGGGAAACTTTTTCTTGTTCCTTACCGATGTCAGTAAAAGTTAATAATTGCATTACTTGTGGGAAGCAAATACCTCATAAGGATTTTCATTTGTACTGTATTCCCTGCCTAGGCCCAGATCACAACATGCCTTGCTGTCGGTTTTGTGCTAGATTTAACCAACGCACTATTAAGCGTCTGTATATTTTTGCTTCTAAATGTTTTGGTACAAGATTTAATTATCCTGAAATGTCATCAGTTAGCAAGCCAACTACTGGAGTTCACAAAAAATGCAAAGAAAAAGAAAAAGACAGAGACAGACCGTCGAGGTCCAAAACCGACGACGAAGCTTCTCCTAAGCCAGTCACCGGTTCGCCAGTACTCAGTGAGGTGCTTTCGCAGCCCCTGATACCCGCTACTTTTGAGTCTCAGGCCTCTACCGAGACCCATTTGGAGTCCGGTATGCAGGGAGATTCTCAGAGTATTGAACCCGCGGATGTCTCTCCCTTGGATGGGTCCGGAGCTGCTGAGCAGGCACCGGCTTCTGAGGGTGTTTTCAGGCCTCAACATTTTTATGTTAAATTGATGCCAGCAACAAAAACAAGGTCAAAAACGTCTTCTGTGTCTAAAAAACGATGCATGAGCCACGTGCTCAGGCCACTATGCCAAAAAAACAGATGATCAAAATGGCTGAGGATTTAATTACCTTGATCAGGGGTTCCCAACCCCCCCCCCCCCCCACACACACACACTGCTAAGAGGCCTAGGCAAGGCACTGATTATGAATCTTCAGATCAGGTTTCTATTTCTTCTGATCTGGAATTTTCTATTCCACCCTATGAGGATTCTGATGCAGAGGAATCCATCCCATCTGCATCTCCTCCTGAGGATTACTCTTTTGGAGAGACTTTGCATACTTTAAGGGAACATTTTCACTGGGAGAGTCAGGACTTCTCTGAAGAGGCTTTGGGATTTCCTCTTCCTCAGCATAGGTCTTTGGCAGTACCTCCTGTATTAGACATTGTTGATGATGTGTTTTCGGAATCAAGCATGGCTCCTGATTCCCTGCCTTCGGCTCCTAGTAAGCCAGACAGATATTACAGGGTTCCTGACTCCCACAAATTTCTATTCAAAAATCCTGCTGCTGATCCTGAGACTATTTCTCAGGGTCCGAAGAGTGTAAAGGCCTTTACAGCCAAAAATCCTACGCCCTCTGATAAAGATTTCAGGGCGCTGGATAGATGGGGAAAGAAGGTTTATACGTCTGCAAGTTTGGCAATCAAGGCTTTAACCTGCCAGTTTCATATGCTTAAATATCAACAGCATGTTATGGGCTTACTGAAACAGAAAATTATGTTGATTTCTGATTGTGTGGAAAATAGTTACAGGAATTATTGCATTCAGCAGAACAGGTTGGAAAACATACTTTGCAATGTGGTTTTGATTCCTTGGAGGCCTCTTGTAGGGCCACCGTTACTGGATCTGTGATTAGAAAGCATGCCTGGCTCAAGGAGCAAAATCTGCATGATCATGTTAAAGCTAAATTGTTGGATGCCCCTTTGCAGCATGATACTCTGTTTGGTAATAAGGCAGAAGAGGTTTTAAAGAAAATGGAAGACAAAGCTAAATCTATGCAAACTGTAAAAGATTTCTTGCAAGTGCAGCCACCCAGGTTCAGTAGACACTGGCCTACTAAAAATTGGTCCTTTCCTGTGTCCAACAGAGCCACTCAAGGCAAATCCATGCGCTCAAAAGGCTCCAGTTACCAGTCACAGGGTTCTTACAGGTCAAAGCAATGGGGTGCCTCCACTTCCAAATCTGGGGGAAACAAAGCACAACCCTACAGTAAGCAGTCTCAATGACTTTCCTCTACCATCACCAAGCACTTATTTTTTGGCAGCCCCCTTGGGGGGAAAACTAGCACTTCATGCTCAAAATTGGCAGTTAATTACCCAGGACAAGTGGGTATTAAACATAGTATCCCATGGGGTACAAATTTCATTTCCATACTTTGCCAATTCCAAACGGATGGCCAGATCTGACACAAAACCAGTGGGCAGAGGCCCAGAAACAAGTCATGTCCCTCATGGATATGGGGGCTATTCAACCGGTACCAGAAAAGGAAAAAGGAGAAGGTTTTTATTCAAGACTTTTCCTGCTACCCAGAAAAGACAAGTTATGGCATCCAGTACTGGACTTATCGATTTTGAACACGTTCCTTAACATTCCAAAATTCAAAATGCGGACTTTACAATGGCTACTGCCTGTGCTAGGCAGGAATGCTTGGTTAGTAACTCTAGACTTAAGAGGCATACCTGCATATCCCAATAAGGGATTCAAGCAGAAGATACCTCCGCTTCAAAGCAGATTTTTTGCATTACCAATTCTCTGCACTGCCCTTTGGCTTATCTACTGCGCCCAGGGTCTTTACAAAGTGCCTGGCACCAGTAATTGCATTCTGCAGACAAAGAAGCATTCAAAGTTATCCTTATCTGGACGGTTGTCTCATTCAAGCAGAGGACAAGGACACACTTCTTCAACATCTGGCATTTGTAGAAAGGCTTCTAGCATGCCTAGGGTACACAATAAACGAAAATAAATCACAACTGGTACCCTCTCAAATAATTACATTCCTGGGTGCAAGCTTAAATACAACTGCCCAGATGGCTTACCTCACGCCAGACAAACAAAGGCAACTGACAACATTCTTCAAACAAATGGCAACAAAAACCCAGTTATCTGCAAGACAAATTGGGGTTCATGGCATCCTGCATCCTACTAATTCCATATGCGAGACTGCATATGAGGACACTTCAGTGGTGCCTAAAAAGTTTATGGAGTCAACATTGTCACAGTCTGGAAACAATGATTCCTCTCATTCCCAGCCTACAACAGGAGTTTCTTTGGTGGGCAGAGACATGTCACCAAAACAAGGGACTGTCATTCACTCTGCCCCCTGCCACCCAAACCTTAGCTACAGACGCATCAGACTATGCTTGGGGGGCCCACCTGGCGGGGAGATGCATTCAGGGCAAATGGAGCCCAAACCAAATGCATCTGCATATCAACCAGAAAGAGATGCTAGCTGTTCAGAATGCTCTGACAGCCTTCAAGGACTTACTTCATCCAGGACAACTACTGATAAAGACGGTCAACACCACAGTTATGTGGTACATAAACAAGCAGGGGGGGTACACATTCCTGACCCCCTTTGCAGACTAGCCATGGCCTTGTGGAACACAACCTTGACTTACCAAATATATCTTCAAGCTCACTTCCTGCCAGGAAAACAAAATACTCTGGCAGATGACCTAAGCAGAAATTTTATGGACCCGCACGAATGGAAACTGGATCCACAAATCTTCAGCATGTTAACACAAAAATGTGGGAGCCCAGACATAGATCTGTTTGCCTCTCCCCAAAATTATCAGTTGGACAAATGTTGCACAAGAACTCATCACAAAAAAGCATGGAAAGCGGATACCCCATCCTTCAGCTGGAAAAACCTATCAGTCTATGACTTCCCCCTCTGCCTCTACTCTCCAAGGTCTTACTAAAAGTCAGACAGGAAAAACCAAAAATGATCCTAGTTGCTCCCGACTGGCCTCGCCAGCACTGGTACCCACTTCTAAGGAATATGTCTCAATTTCCTCCATGGTACCTGCCTCAAATACCTCATCTACTGTCTCAGCAGAACAATCAAATTCTGCACACTCGGCTCCAAACTCTGAATCTTGCAGCATGGCTGATCAATTAATTTTTAAAACAATACCTCTCAGTAAATCTGTGATGGGTGTCATTTTCGAAGACAGAAGGCCTAGTACTAGAAAATCTTATGCTGACAAATGGAAGAGATTCTGTGCTTGGAACCAAACACAAGGAAAAGACATAGCAAAGCACAATATTCCTCAGATTTTACAATATTTGACTGAGATGCTTGACAAGGGCCTATATTTTTCTTCAATAAAAATCCATGCCTCTGCCATCTCGGCTCATTACAACACAGAGCCCTCCCCTCTTTTCTCATCCTCTGCTTAAACAGTATCTTAGAGGGGGCCAAAAATATAAGGCCTCCCAGAAGATCACCAACTCCTGCATGGGACCTCAATTTTGTGCTGATAAAACTCACACTGCCTCCTTTTGAACCAGCAGCTACTTGCGGATATAACATTTTTATGTTGGAAAACAGCTTTTCTCTTGGCAGTCACTTCATCAAGAAGGGTCTCAGAACTACAGGCCCTCATGGCAATGGAGCGTTTTATTATATTTTACCCAGACAGGGTGTCCCTCAGGACCAATCCTTTTATGCCCAAGGTGGTATCCAGTGTGGCTCTTAACCAGACCACTCACCTGCCAACATTTTACCCAAATCCGCAGAACAAGGGGGAGCGGATTCTGCATTCATTGGACGTACACTGACAACTAAGATTCTACTTAAATAGAGTCACATCTCTAAGAAAGTCTGAGCAACTACTGGTAGCATCTGCAGCAGGGTCAGAGAGGAAGGCTATATCAAAGCAGACTATTTCTAAGTGGATAAGCCACAGCATTCGTTTCTGCTACTTGCACCATGGTAAACCTGTGCCCAAGGGGATCAGATCACATTCCACCAGGGCTGCCTCTAATTCAACAGCTTTTCTCAGAGGGTTCCAACCAAAGACATTCTAGAAGCTGCTACTTGGAGCTCTGTTCATACTTTCACAAAGCATTATCATTTGCCTCTCTTCTCCAAATCCAGGGCAGGCTTTGCCACTGCAGTTCTGCAGGGCCTTATAGCTGCTGCTAATGCTGTTTAGTTCCATCCTCCCATCCATGGCTTTGGGATTCTACCCAAATGTAATGACTGCAACAGTGAAACATGAAGAACATAGTGCAGTTGTGTACACTTACCATAAATGTAGATGTTCAAGTGTATTCACTCTTGCAGTCCGGGGTACCCACCCGCCACCCCCCTTTTCTATACTTTTTCTTTCCTTCACTATACACAAAAGCCTTTGTGGTGTATTTGCTTTTAGATGAAGGTAAAGTTTATGTTGCTAAAAGTGCATTTATATATATTTACTGTTTATTTATATATATATATATATATATATATATATATTTTTTTTTTTTTTTTTTTTTTTTAATTTTTTTGCTCCCCATTTGAGGGGCACCTGACATCTGGGGCAAGAAAAACTGAATAAAATGGCTTTGACTGCATGTTTTATACCGCTGATGACCTGACGTCATGGAAGAAGAGACAGCAGCCGACGCAGGACCCAAAACTTTGTTATTCAGGCCGACTGAGGGCAACCTGCCAGCAGATTACCCTAATGTAATGACTGCAACAGTGAATACACTCGAACATCTCCATTTATGGTAAGTGTACACAACTGTACTTTGTCTTTGTTATCTGCTGCAATTCTGTTTTCATAGCTAGCTTTAGAGGATTTGATGAGGGATCTCACCTTTTTCCTTGAGGCTGATGAGGGAGTTTTTCTAGTCTCGGGACTTCACCTTATTCCGCATCAGTTTCCTCCTTCTGTTGTAGAGTTTGTTTATGGCAGGGGACCACCAGATTAGCTTCCTTTTTTTGGAGGCGAGAGTCCTGGTTCTATTGGGTATGTTGAGATCCATGCATTTGTGTACGTGTTCGTACAGTGCATTTGTGTATGATTCGGCAGTCATGCAACTATTCACCATTTGCATGGGTGCCATGAAGTTAGCCACCTCTGTTTTTAGGAGCCCAAGTTAGCTTTGGAGAAGTTTTTCATTGTAGTTACCTTTGTGGGGTGGGAGGGATGTGGATTTCCAAGGTGATTAGTTTGTGGTCGGATCTAACCAGGAAGGAGTTGATTATTGTTCTAGAGCTTCCCTGATTTTGCCTAATAATTTTGATCTGTCCTTCATAAAAAGTTTGATTTGCTGGTAAACGGTTCAGGATTACATTTAGTAAATGCAGACATCAGTAAATGCAGACATCAGAGTTTTATATTTCTTATTGTGCAAAAATCCATGTTGATACAGAAGGTGTTATTCTTTTTAAATGAATTACAGTAATATTTAAAACATGTTCCTGATTTTAAGTCTTTATTTTGCTATTACTTTTAAGATTTCTCTGACTTCTTCAGCAAAAAAAATTGATAATTATAGTATCTGCTTTTCTGCCAGTATTTATAAAACTCCCTGAAGAGAAAACCATCCCTGAAGATAAGAAACATCAACTCTTCTTAAAATCCAAGGTTTACACTGAGATCACTCACTATGGGCTGCTGATCTGTAGTGCTTACCTTCCCTTCCTTATTTTCACTATCAGCTTTACCCTAACAGGGTCACATCACAGCTCTGGTCAGGTTAAAGGGTGTAATCAGGAAGTTAGTATATTTTCTTCTCATTTTTCCTCAAACAGCAGTAGCATTTGTGGGGACCCCACGCAGTCAAGGATGATTAAGGTGGATCCTAAAGCTGTCTACATTGTTAGTTCTAGTGGAGAGAATGTCCACCAGTAAGGTTTAAATAAGCCAGAGGGGCACTATGTAATTGGTAAAATATTTAAGGGAATTGTGATACCTCTAAGTTGATAAAACAGTGTTACTATAAGAATTTTTATTATACACCCAGTTTAAGTATACAGGATTACTGTACTAGCTTTGGTTGGTTTGACTGACATTTAAAAAAATATGAAGATAAGATAACTTGCTGTAGCAACCGCAGGGTTTGCTGGTGCAAAAAGCCAGCTATGCATGAATTAAACTGGTAAATCAAACCTGAAAAGCAAGTATTGGCCTCGAAAGTAAGTACAGAGTTGAGAGGTCGAACAACAGCAGATCTTGGTTCAGTGACTCGGCCAAAGATACATCATTTGCAATGGCATTTGCTTTCCTGTCTACCAGCTTGCAGATACTGCTGTAGTCCTCTGGGCATTTCTATTATAAACAGTGGGCCAGATGCAATAAAGCCAACACTAAGTGTACACAATATGTATTGTAGAACATTCTTATCACAGTTTTTGTGCTTGCTAGTCACTCAAAAAGATTATACTAAGTCTGCATGTAGTCTAAACTTTGTGGTAACCTTTATGAATCCCTATCAATATTTAAAGCTGCAAGAATTTCAGTAGGAAAACTCAAATTAGGAGGAAATAGGTGTGATGTTATTCATGTTTCACTGCTGCAATCATCACATTTGGGTTATCTGCTTGCAGGAAGTCCTCAGTCGGCCTGATTATCAAAGTCTTGGGTCCTGCATCAGTTGCTGTCTCATCTTCCATGACATCAGGTAGTCAGGGGTACAAAGCATGCAGCTGACGTCATTACATCATTCTTTCTTGCCGTGCAGTGCCCGAAGCAGAATCAGTTCACAAGTGCCGGTCATCCGACCCCTGAAATTTTTGTTTTCTAGTTTATGATCCGAAGTCTTCATCTAAGTTAAGTACCCCGTTGGGGAACCTTTTTCTTGCTCTAAACCGATGTCAGTAAAAGTTAACAATTGTATTTCTTGTGGAAAGCAAATACCTCATAAAGATTTTCATTTGTACTGCATTCCTTGCCTAGGCCCAGACCACGACGTACCTCGCTGTCAGTTTTGTGCCATATTCAAACCTCTCACTATTCGTCTGTTCATTTTCGCATCTAAATATTTTGGTACTCAGTTCAGTTATCCAGAAATGGCTTCGGTAAGCCACCCAACTACCGACATTCTGAAAAAAACACAAAGATAAAGACAGAGACAGACCGCATCGGTCCAAAGCTGCCGATGACGCTTCTCCTAAACTAGTCGCCAGTTTGTACTCAGTGAGGTGCTTTTGCAGCCCCTGTACCCGCTACTTCAGATTCACAGGCCTCTACTGAGACCCATTCGAAGTCTAGTATGCCACGAGATGCTTCTTTGACTGTGGAACCTGCGGATGGCTCTACCTTGGATGGGTCCGGAGCAGTTGTGCAGGCACCAGCTTCTGAGGGTGTATTCAGGCCTACTGACTTGCATATTAACTGACGCCATCTTCTTCTTCAAGGCCTAAAACTCGATCCATGCCCAGAAAACCGATGCCTAGACTGCATGGTCAGGCCTCTTTGCCTAAAAAACAAATGATAAGAATGACTGAAGACCTTATTACTCTAATCAGGGGAAGCCACCCTTCTCCCTCTAAGAGACCTAGGACTGATTTTCCTTCTGATTCTTCTGATCAAGATTCTGAAATTTCTTTTTTTTCTGATGACCAGGATTTCCCCTTATCTACTTATGAGGATTCTGATGCAGAGGACTCCATTCCCTCTGCTTCCCCTCCAAGATGATTTCTCTTTTGGTGAAACCTTGCATACACTTGGGGGAGCATTTCCGCTGAGAAAGCCAGGATTACTCTGACTCCAAAAAGAGGCTTAGGGAATTCTTACTCCTGCCTCAACACAGGCCTTTAGCTATCCCTCCTTTACTGGACATTGTAGATGATGCCTTCTCGGAATCTAGCCTGGCCCCTGATACCTTACCTCCTGCTCCCAGAAAAGCTGATAACTATTACGGGGTACCTGACTCTCACAAGTTCATCTTTAAAAATCCTACTGCGGAGCCTGAGACCATTTCACAGGGACGCAAGGGCATTAAGGCCACTACTGCCAAAAATCCTATCCCCTCTGATGGAGATTCCAGGGCACTGCATAGATGGGGTAAGAAGGTATACACTTCTGCAAAGTTAGCCATTAGGGCCTTAAACTGCCAGTTTTTCATATGCTGAAGTATCAGCAGCATATTTTTGGATTGCTTAAACAGAAATTTATGTTGATTCCTGACTGTGCTGAAAATAAAGACTTACAGGATTTAATGCATTCTGCTGAACAAGTGGGAAAACATACTTTGCAATGTGGTTTTGATTCATCAGAGGCATCTTGCAGGGCTGCTGTCACTGGGTCTGTACTTAGTGGGCATGCTTGGCTTAAGGAGCAATCTTTGCCAGATCCTGTTAAAGCTAAATTACTGGATGCTCCCTTAAACCATGACCGCCTCTTCGGCAACAAAGCCAAAGAAGAACTTAAAAAGATGGAGGAAAAAGTTAAATCTATGCAAACTGTTAAAGATTTCCTGCAAGTACAGCCTCCCAGATTTAGTAGGCATTGGCCCTCTAAGAATTGGTCCTTTCCCTTCCTCTTCCAGGCCTTTTCTGTCAAACCCAGAACCAGCAGAACACCCAAGCTTCAGCCCCAGGGTGCTCACAGGACTAAGCAGTGGGGGGCTCCCACTTCCAAAGCAGGGAGTAGTAAGACTCTTCCCTATAGTAAACTGTCTCAGTGACTTAACTTTAAACCTTTCAAGCCCTGCTCAACTGACTGTTCCTTTATGGGGAAAGATTGCCCTGCATGCAACAAATTGGGAACTCATTACCCAGGACAAATGGGTTCTAAATATAGTTTCCCAAGGATACAGATTCCACTTCCACTCCTTACCAACCCCAAACGGTTGGCCAGACCTCCCCCCAAATCAGTGGGCAGAGGCTCAAAAGCAGGTTCTCTCTTTTTTTAAGCCTCAGGGCTATTCAGTCTGTCCCACAAGAAGAATGGGGGCAAGGTTTTTACTCAAGACTTTTCCTGGTACCCAGGAAAGACAATTCCTGGCATCCTATCCTGGACCTGTCTATTCTAAGCACATTTTTGGTAATCCCAAAATTCAAGATGCTAACTCTTCATCAGCTGCTTCCCGTGCTAGGCAAAAATGCCTGGTTGGCAACACTGGATTTAAAGGAAGCCTACTTGCACATCCCAGTAAGGGAATCTTTCAGAAGATACCTACGCTTCAGAGCAGGCTACATGCAGTCTCAGTTCTCTGCACTGCCCTTTGGCTTATTTACTGCGCCCAGGGTATTCACAAAGTGCCTAGCTCCAGTCATTGCATTATGCAGGCAAAGAAATATTCAAATATACCCATACCTGGACGATTGCCTAATTCAGGCAGAAAGCCAGGACATACTATTAAATCATGTGACATTTGTAAAGAAATCGTTAAATTCTTTGGGGTACTCCATAAATGAAAAGAAATCAAATCTTGTACCCTGCCAACAAATTGTATCCCTGGGAGCAAGCTTGAATACAACTTCCCAGATGGCCTACCTCACGCCAGAGAAACAAGTCTGTGCTGTGACAGAAACCTGGTTCAAGGCTCCTGAGAGCACCCCAGCACTAACAGGTTTCACCTCATATCATGCGTTCCGGCCCCAAAATCCGGACAACACCAAGAAAGGAGGGGGGGTGTCCATATTCATAAAGGACACCCACACCTCAAGGTTGGTGGCAACGCACGATGCATCGGAGACCATCCAGGTGCAATTAACCATAGGCAAGACTGCTCTGCAATTTGTAGCATGTTACAGGCCACCCTCTCAAACTCAGGAACCTCACATGGCCTTCCTGAAAACATTGGAGGGGATAAATGTATCTCCAAACACCATCATACTAGGTGACTTCAACTACCCTAATATAGACTGGGAACACTACTCAAGCCCGAACACTCTTACCCAAAGATTCCTGGAGTTCATAAACTCAAATGCCATGGAACAACTAGTCACCATCCCCACAAGAGGAGAAAACATTTGATCTCATCATCACGAACATGGGATCAAAATGTTCAACACCGGAAGTATACCCATCACTGGTGAGATCAGATCATAAACTAATCTCGCTGGAGGTCCTCATCCCCCCACCTGAAACAAAAAGACCACAGTGAAAAACTTCTCAAAAGCCGATTTCACACTTCTAAAACTAGTGTGGTCTCCTTTAAGGCCCCTGAGCCAGTGGTAAACATTACTCAAACCGCTGAATCACTTACAAATGCCTTCTACCAGCACCTACAGGACTGCATGGATCAGGCAATCCCAAACAAAACTAAGACTCTCTGTACCAAAAGCAAGCGTCCAGTCTGGTGGACCCCAGCCATAAACAAGCTCTACAACAAAAGGAGGAAGCTACTACAAGATAGAGCAAAATCCTTGAAAGGTAAGACACCTTTGATCATTATAAGTAAAAAACTAAGAACTCTCATAAAATCATCCAAGGCAAATTTTGAGAGAAAAATCGCCAAGGACTCTAAAGAGAATCATAAGGCCTTCTTTAGCTATGTTAGAAACCTAGGAGGAAACTCCCAGATATGCTCAGAATTAGTTCAAAATGATGTGAAAATTACTGAACCTACACACATTGCCAACATACTGGCTGACAGGTTCAGTGCAAACTTCTCCCCCCCAAAAGGAGAGATATCTATTCCAGAGGATTGTAGCCCCAAACATCTCCAACGCCCAGGTGAGAACTGCCCTCACTAAGGCAAAAACACAGCATCCATGGGACCGGATGGTGTCCCCGGCTGTGTGCTTCATGAACTCAACGAGGAATTAAACCCACAGTTAGGACAGCTGTTTAATCTTAGCCTCACCTCAGGATACGCACTCAAGGAGTGGCGCACGCGACTGTGGTCCCACTTCATAAGGCGGTGCCTCCACAGACCCTGGAAATTACCGCCCATTAGCTTGACAAGCCTTATCTCCAAAGCCATGGAGAGGATAATAATGGAACTCATAAATAAAGACATAGGGAACTTGCAGACTTTGGATCCAACCCAGTTTGGCTTTGTCAAAGGCAGATCCTGCCTCTTAAACTTGGTTGACTTTTTCGAGACAGTCACCAAGGCCATTGATGAGTGAAAGGCAGTCCATACAGCCTACCTCGACCTGGCAAAGGCCTTGACACAATACCCCACTCAGGTATCATCGAAAAACTCATCAGCTTGAATGTAAACCCATACATCACAAGATGGGTTGCAAACTGGCTAAGTGACAGAACCCACAGGGTCAGAGTTGCTGGAGCCATGTCAGACTCAAAGCCTGTCACAAGTGGTGTCCCACAGGGCTCAGTCCTGGGTCCACTCTTGTTTGGCATCTACTTTTCTGAAGTACAAGCAAACACAGGAGGGTTATGGCTGACAAAGTTTGCAGATGACTGCAAACTGGGCCATAGTCGAAAACACATCTGACACAGATATCCTCCAGAAGGGCCTCACAGAAACGGATAACTGGTGCCAGAGCCATGGCCTGAAGTTAAACGCCAAAAATGCATAGTCATACCCTTCGGGAAAAACAAGGTTACCCCTAGCTACCATATAGGTGGCAATCCACTGAGCACAGAAAAAGTCATCAGAGATCTGGGGACCCAGGTTGACAGTAGCCTTCGCTTGACACTCATGTTGCTAAAGTAGTTAGGAAAACCTTCTATATCACCCACCTGATCATGAAGGGATTCACATCTAGATCAAGGGAGGTCATCGTCCCCTGTACTCATCACTCATTAGACCTATGATTGAGTACAATGCCCGCTCGAATGTATCTGACCAGACACCTGCTGCAGCTTGAAAGGCCCCAAAAGTTCCTCACCAAAAGGATAAAGGGTCTCAAAATATGTCTTATGCTGCCCGACTGAAAGAACTCCAGCTCTATTCAGTCTCATACCGCTTGCTCAGAGGTGACCTGTGCCTGACATATAAGGCCATGTCAAACCCAGATTTGATGAATATGCTTCACCTCAAAAAATCTAGATCCCTCAGAACCACAAGGGCGGGAGACTTAAACCTTGACACGGTTATAAATAGAACGTGCTGGAGGGACAGATTCATCACCCAGAGACTCCCTATGCTGTGGAACAAAATCCCGGTACATGTGAGGCAGAGCACCTCTCTGGCCTTGTTCAAGAGGAATCTTGACCAATGGATGGGAGATTGCAGATATACCCCAGGGATTACTTCGGTGTCACTGCTTGACAGAGGCACAGCAAAATGATAGGCATAGTTTTTATTCAAACTAAAGGGGTGGCGAAAGCCACATAACTATGGGCTAGGCTTATAAATGCCCTTGGGCAGATAGCCTAGTATGAACCTATGAACCTATGAACCTATTTGACAGCCTACTTCAATCTACTGGCCACAAAAACCCAGCTATCTGCAATGAAAATACTGCAAGCACTGGGGTTCATGGCCTCTTGCATTCTACTAATTCCATATGCAAGACTGAATATGAGGAAACTACAATGGTATCTAAAAAGCCTATGGTGTCACCATTCTCAAGATCTGGAATCAATGATTCTGATTATACCTTGTCTAAAGATAGAGTTCCTTTAGTGGGCAGAGGCCTGCCATCAAAACAAGGGACTGCCATTCACTCTACCACTTGCCGCCCAAACCCTAACAACAGACGCATCAGACTATGCATGGGAGGCTCACTTGGCAGGGCAGTGCATTCAGGGCAAATGGAACCCAAGTCAAATGCACTTGCATATCAATCAAAAAGAAATGTTAGCTATACAGAATGCTCTAACAGCCTTCAAGGACCACATTCTTTCAGGACAGTTAATGGTAAAGACAGACAACACCACTGTTATGTGGTACATAAACAAGCAGGGCGGAACCCACTCATACCCTCTCTGCAGACTAGCCATGGCTGTGTGGAACACAGCCTTGAGCTACCAAGGGCACCTACAGGCTCAATTCCTGCCAGGAAAGCTAAATACACTGGCAGACGACCTAAGCAGAAATCTCTTGGACCCACATGAGTGGAAACTGGAAACAAAAATATTCAACATGTTTAGAAACAAATGGGGGGGCCCAGAGATAGACCTGTTTGCCTCCCCTCAGAACTGCCAATTAGACAAATTCTGCACAAGGACTCCTCACAAACAAATGTGGAATGTGGATGCCCTGTCCTTCACCTGGAAAAACCTACCAGTCTATGCCTTTCCCCCTATGTGTCTCCTCTCCTCCCCAAAGTGCTACTAAAGATCAAACGGGACAAACCAAGGACAATACTTATTGCACCGGACTGGCACCGCCAACACTGGTACCCCCTCTTGCACAGTGTGTCACTGCTGGCACCATGGCACCTGCCTCAGACCCCTGCCCTGCTGTCCCAGCAGGAGGGACAGATTCTGCACCCACAGCTTCAAACCCTGAACCTTGCAGCCTGGCTAATTACCTGACCTCTCCGTTACCATCCCTCAGTAAGCAAGTGATGGATGTCATTCTGGAGGCAAGGAGACCTAATACTAGAAAATCCTATGCTGAAAAATGGAAAAGATTCTGTTCCCGGAACCAAACTCAGGGGATGGACACAGCAATCCCCAGTTTACCCCATATTTTTCAATACTTAACTGAGATGCTTCAAAAGGGCCTTTCCTTTCCTTCTATCAAAATTCATGCCTGAGCCATTTCAGCACATTACAACTCAGAACCACCACTGTTCTCTCATCCAGTGCTGAAGCATTTCCTCAGAGGGGCCAAAAACTTAAGACCACCCAGGAGAGCCCCTACACCAGCCTGGGACCTTAACTTTGTATTGGAAAAGCTCACTCTTCCTCCCTTTGAGCCAGCTGCAAATGCAGAGTTGAAATTCCTTTCTTGGAAAACAGCTTTCCTTCTAGCCATCACTTCAGCAAGAAGGGTGTCTGAATTACAGGCCCTCATGTCAGTGGAGCCTTTCATCATCTTTCATGCTGACAGGGTGTCCCTCAAGACCAATCCCTCATTTATGCCCAAGGTGGTATCCAGTGTGACCCTTAATCAGTCCATTCATTTGCCAACCTTTTCTAATCCACAGAACAAAGGGGAATGAATACTGCACTCCTTGGACGTGCACAGACAACTTGAATTTTACTTGGACAGGACTAAACCTCTCAGGAAATCTGAACAGCTGCTGGTGGCATTTGCTGCAGGGGCACAGGGGAAGGCCATTTCTAAGTGGATAGGCCATTGCATTAATTTGTGCTGTAAGCACCATGGAAAGCCTACCCCACAGGGGATACGACCACATACAGCCAGGGCTGCATCTACCTCTACAGCCTTTTTCAGAGGTGTCCCTACCAGGGGCATCCTAGAAACTGCTACCTGGAGTTCTGTACATACCTTCACCAAGCATTACCACCTGACAATTTTTTCTAAACCCAGAGCTGGCTTTGCCACTGCAGTTTTGCAGGGCCTTTTAGCTGGTCCAAATGCTATCTAATTGCCTCCTCCCATCCTTATCTTTGGGAATTTACCCAAATGTGATGACTGCAACAGTGAAACACGAAGAACATAGTACAGTTGTGTGCACTTACCATAAATGTAGATGTTCGAGTGTATTTACGGTTGCAGCCCTGGTTACCCCTCCCTCCAGCCCCCTGACTTCTGTTGACTATATCTCTATTCTTGCTTACTATGCTTAAAGCTTTTTGGTGTATTTGCTTTTTTGTTGGAGGTGTAACTTTGTATATAATTGCTTCCCATTATGGGGCACCTGACATCTGGGGCAAGAAAAACTGATGTAAAGGTGTCAGCTGCATGCTTTATACCCCTGACTACCTGACGTCATGGAAGATGAGACAGCAACCGATGCAGGACCCAAGACTTTGATAATCAGGCTGACTGAGGGCTACCTGCAAGCAGATAACCCAAATGTGATGACTGCAACAGTGAATACACTCAAACATCTACATTTATGGTAAGTGTGTACACAACTGTACTTTTTATGTCTGTGCTGTCTGTTCAGTTGGATTGATGTACACTTAGAGTAGGCATTATTGAATCCTGGGGAGTGTTTATGATGATGTCTTTATCCTATTACGTTTATTATTATTGTTACTGTTCTTCATTTTCAGCCATTAGTAACACAGAGAATTTGCTTTTTCAGCATTCTTCTGTTTAAGAATTGAGCTGCTGAGACCGAAACCTGTAATGGAGTTCTCCTTCATACGTTCATAACTCTCAGCTGTCCTTGATTTTTTTTTTTTTTTTTTTTGGTAGAATGTAATCTACTGATTTTAACTAAGAGCATTTTGTGTATGAAACATTTTATTGTTATGTGATGAGGAGTTTGATATTCCCAATTAAAGTCTTACTGTCTCCGATTTTGACTTTATTAAGCCTTTCTAGACCAAATGATTTTTGGGAGAAAAGGTGTAATGACAAAAATTAGATTTACAGAATTCTTTTATTTCAGAAAATGTGTCTGAATCTATGTACTCTTGATATGTCAGTGTCTCAAGTTAACAGTGCTAATATTTTAAAATTACATGCTGAATATGCAAATATTGTTTTCCCCCATCCAACTGTGAGTTTTAATGTTACAGTATTAAAACAGTGTTACCATCTTTTTTTTTTTTTTTTTTTTTTTGCAGTAGCTCAGCTAAACACGGGCCCAACTTAGTTAAGTAATAGAAATAAACACCACTGATTTTTTGCTTCTTTAATGGTATCCCCGTGGTGAATAATGCAATACCAATAGATTTTATAAAAAAAAAAAATCTGCTGTTACTAATCCATGTTGTATTTTTTTATAAAATTTTTGTAAGTAATTCTGATGCTATCCAGGTAAACAAAAGTAAAATAAAATAAAAAAAATACAGCTTACTTCCCTGGCTGGCTGCTGCAGCCAATCAGGAAACTAGAGCTTACTTTCCTGGTTGCTGCAGCCAGTCACGTCCCTTGCTTTACTGAAGCAGACCTGATTGAGTGCAGCTTACAGGCAACAGTACCAAAAAAAAAAAAAATCCGGAATCGCATGATGATGTTAGCTGTGCAAACCTGTAGGACAGACATGTCCAACCTGCGGCCCGCAACCTCTAACTGCAACATTGATGTATGCATGCCCCAAAACACTTGTTGTTTTCTGTTTTTCACGCCTGTGACCTGTAACTCTGTCAGTGTGTGCATGCACCAAAGCACCCTTCTAGTTTTGATTTTTTTTTTTGCGCCAAAGAAGGATCTGTGTGTTCCCGTCGTTATTTCGTGCCAAAGAATCAGTGTGTATGTGTTCTCGCTGAAGAGGGACTTGTATGGATTTGCCGCCATTGCCTTTGAAAGGGACAGCACTTACTTGTGTTAATAGGTAAGTATGGAGTAAGTGAGTACATGCATGAAAGCAGAATGTTTGTGTATGTGAAAGTAGAAGAGTGTTTGTGTGTGTGATGTGTGCATGACAGAGAGACACACTGAACTCAAATAAATAAGTTTTTTTTCACAAATATATCGTACATTAAAAGTACACTTTCATTAAATTGCAGCTTCCTTGACAGAGAGAGTGTTTATTGAATATGAAGTCATACCTCTCAACTGTATGGATTTTCGCTTCATCTCCCAATTTGTGTCTTGCTTAGGAAATAAAATTAGTTATCCAAGGTAATGCAGTTCCAGGGAGTACGAATGAGAAAGCAGCTAAGGGGTTAATGTGTCAGTAGTGGATTGACTTTGTGGGACTGTAGCATATAAAGCTGAATGCTTTTTTCTGACAAAAAAGCACCCAGTACTGTTTTGTCATTGGTGGATTCTAAGCAGTGGCAGATTGGACAACAATAAGTATAGCTTTGGTGTATCATCAGTACTGGCAAATCAGGTGGGCACAATGTAATTTTTTAAATGTTGTGGGTTTTAGTGTGTGTGTGTGTGTGTGTGTGTGTGTGTGTGTGTGTGTGTGTGTGTGTGTGTGTGTGTGTGTGTGTTTCTATGTTGGGAGGGCTGCAACAGTAGATGATTATTAAAGACAGACTTACGAACTGTGGAGAAGGTTTCTTTCTTTCAAAACCTGATACTTGGGTACTAGGCATGCCAAAAGTAGATTTTTTAAGACCTAGCTTCTTGCCATTTGCAGTGGATGGATATGTATATTTAATGGACAATGCTAGCAGTATGAGTGTGGTCCTTTAGTGATCTGGAAGATGCCAAGTCTACCACTGCCAGTGTCTTGTAAAGTGACCTGGAAATGGATATTGGGATGTTACTGAAAACATACAGTAAGTGGGCTTAGAAATATAGTTTAATTATTCAAAGTGCACTTGCACTTTGCAGGCCATAATTTAATTTATTTCAGGTAGTCCAGATCCTGGTAGATTGTATACCTTTAGACTTAATTAGGGAGAGCTGTCATTCCTAGGATATAAGCAGCCCTAGTGTCAGTGAAAGCTCTGTGGTTGTTTGCAGGTAGGAAGTTGCGGGATGTGGATGCAATGTGTTTTATTTATTATTTTTAATGCATTTGTCATTTCAAAGCATGGTTTTCTTTGTTGTAAAAGAAGGCAGGATTGAACGAGCCATATAATGCTTAACTCACAATAATGGGATAGAAAGATTATAAGTGATGTATAATGTTTGTATCTACAGTTGTTTCAATGATGTCTGTGATGCATAACTATTTTTGGGCCTATGTCCCACTTTTATTTTTATTTTTCTCCAGATTTCTTGCTCTAAGGTTGAGAGGTATGGTTCCATACTAAATCAGAAGGTTGTATTTACCTTGGAAGACTTTTCATCACAATTACGAGAAAAAGAGCCTTTTTAATACCTCTGCTTATTTCCAATATAAACTGCCATGTAACCTTGCAAATAACCTTCTTATTAAGCTACTTTAATTATTTTGGAATTGACACGTATGCTTCATTGGTTCGGACATAAGCATAGAGTGCTAATGTGACAGCTCAGTAAACTGTCAGTCTATGAATAACTTCTGCACAAATTAAAATGTCTGAATGTCAAATGGCGTTAGATTGGAGGGAAGTTAAATGTTTACTCCTGTATGTAATATGACCTTAGAGAGTTTATGGGTTTCTTATTGATTTACTTTTTGCTGAGTAGTTGTTTGCTAATTTATTGATGGTCCTTTTGGTGATGGGAAATGGATGGATGATTCCATCTCTAATATGATTTTTTTTCAGATATTTTGACTTCCAGACAATTTCATTCAGTGAGTGTGTGTCATGTGATTACTGAGGTTGCGTATTTTAGAAGTAGGGGTTCCTTTTGTGAGTGTGTGAGAAAGAGATTTAATATGTATACTGAATATATTTTTGCAAATGGAATTCTTAGTTAAATAGGCCCCTCTTCTTGGGCAAGTAGACTTGAGTAACCAATATTAGTTCTTAGCCATCCAGCTAGGAAAGTTTAGTATGTGGGTTTTCCATCCGGTTTGATGAAGGCTATGCCACTTACTCAAGGAGTACATTTATGGCTATCCATCCAGTTATGTTGCTGAACTACACTGTTTGATAATGAGAGGAACTTTTTACAGAAGTTGAAGTTTTTGTGTCAAGAACCTGTCCATACAGAGTGGCTTGTTTATGTTGTAGTGAAGGCTGTGGTCTTTGTAGTGAGCATTTTAAGTATAACCAGTATTTCTGAGGTGGAGGAAGTCTCTTAAGGCAGGATCTTTCTTAACCTGGAAAGCAAGCCAGTGATGAAATTTATAGGGGCGAATGAGAGACAAAGGAAAGCAAGAAGCTTTTTAGTCTGTTTGGATAACTAAGTGAACTTAGTCCTTTGACATTTTGTAGAAGTGGTTTTGTAAGAAATGGTTGTAGTCTTTCTTTTGGCAGGGTGTTTTGCTGAGGCACATGCCAAAAGGGGCTTTGCGCTCAATAATGGCTCTTATAAAGGAAGAATACAGGGATGTTATTACCTCCTTGCCCCTGGATGAGATATCCTTACTAATGAGATGGGCCATGTAAAAAGCTTTCCGTACAACAGAGACAACATGGTGGTCAAAAGTCAGGTTTCTGTCAGCCTGGATGCCCAAGCACCTCGCGACTGATTAAGTGCTTAAAATTATTAATGTGATAATTTGTGTGGACATCACTCCCCCCAAAGGGGATGATGATGCATTTTTGGCACCAATCATTTGTTTGGGTGAGACCCTCTTGTTGCTTATTTAGAATTGTTTTATTGAGTCAGTAATGTGAATTCTTTACTTTATTGCAAATTTGTTTGGCTTATTTTTGTGGATTATAGTATTGTAGGACTGCTAATGTTGACATTTTACGTAGTTGGACTGCTGGAGTGGTTTTCCCAGTGAGAAATGCTAGTGCTGTAGTGAATATCTGTTTATTTGTATAAGAAAAAAAAAAAAATATATATATATATATATATATATATATATATATATATATATATATATATTAAGCAAGATGTTAGAGTTGACTGTTAGATTAGAGAATTAGAATGGGAATTAGAATTTCAAGGCAAATATTAGGCATTTATTACATTAATTCATTGTTTGAATACACCTACAGTACAGCCAGGAGGTCGACTTTGGTCGCCCGTGGTAGCGAAAGAGTTAACTACATGATATAGTTTATATGCGGCCCCAAGACTATTTCTGTTCACTCAATGCGGCCCCTGCAAGCCAAAAGGTTGGACACCCCTGCTCTAGGAAGTGCTAAACAAGGAGTGGAAGAGGTGGAAAAAACATCAGCTGCTTCATGTGGGGGCCCTCATATGCAGGGAGATAAATGGGGGCTCCCTGCGGCCACAGGTTCAGCAGGTGCCTAATGCCAGCTATGCTTAGAGTTTACAGGTTCATGGCCAGATATTGTTAGTGGATTGAACTCAGTGCTTTCAACCAAATGTACACAAACATTTGATATATTGTTTATATCAAGCCTAGCTCAATGATTGTATATTTGGGAATAATATGTGAAGTCATTCTGAACTGCTGCTACTGAAGTAACATCCCCTGTACCAAAGACCTTCATACCTTATATTTAACTGTTTTTTTTACTCTGCATTCTCTAGTTATAATTTCCTTTCTAGGATCCCCTAACACATCTTCACTGCTGCACACTAAAGTCCAGTAACCACTTATAAATAAAATGCCCAGTTGGAAACTTATTTCCCCCAAATTCTTCTAAATTCCATAACTGCAGTTTTAGGAGAAATGTTGATTCATGCTAAAGTACGCTTTGTCTATCTCTATACCTTTACTACTAAAAATCTTCTTTAGTCTTTTTGTTTCCTTCTTCTACCACTATTGGAGCCCTGCTTCTTCTTATCAGTATATTATACCTTCTTCTTTGTGATTCCCTGTTGAGTATCCACATTGAAATCCTCTGTTTGATAAACCCATATGTTCATTTCTGTTCAGACTACTCTCCATTAATGTGGCAGGGTACATTTCTTAATATAGTTTATCTCTCGTTTTTTTTCTGTACCTGTAGTCATATACATCCCATGTTTTAATTGACAGTGCAGTCATTCTGTCATGCTAAATTTATAATCGCATATTATGCATGGCAATTTTTTTATGTATAGTCTTCCTGCTAGCCTGTATTATTGTAATTGACTAATAAGAATTGTACATATCTGCACTTTAATAGCTGTATTTGAACGTGTCGTGTTTTCCATAGAGTTCACATCACTGTACCCCCTTGTCACTTTACATTGCAGAATTAAAAAAAAAACTATTTGAATTTGAAAGAATACCCATCCAGATTGACGTTTCTGCTTCAAATCAATGGCTACTTGCACTGGTATAAAACTGGGGATAACCATGTTGAAGTATATACTGTCAGTATTGACATCTAAATGGATTACTATTAGTGTAGTTATCGACCTTTGGGTTATGGGCCCAGCACACTTCTGCTGCACCACTCTGCTGTTTATCAGTCAGTATCTGCTTCCCTAGAATAGAAAACAGACTACATATATTAAGTCAGTTATTTACTTCAAAATTATCTCTCTGCGAAAGTTGACTGACTAACCTAGGGAAAAAAAAGGAAATAATTTTGTAACTTTTTGCATAATACGTTCCAAAGCTAAAGGTGGTGAGGACATATTTAGTTTTAACACTATTTATTTTCTTCATTTTTTAAGCCTTCCATTATCTCAAAAACCAGCTTTCATTGCATCCTAAGAATTCATTGCTATTTCTGTAACTGAGTCACTAAAACGGTCAGAGTGCATTATCTGTACATCTTATAATTGCTGTCTTCCTTTTATCAAGTGCATCAGTTCAACTCTTGTCAATTACCGTTATATAACCCTGGGCAACTGCCTCTGTTTTCTCCCAACCAAGACATCTACTTATAAGAAACCCCAGCTGATGTTTTAACAATTATCTTTAGAGCCTCACATATATTTTTCATTTGAACCTGTTTAACATGAAGAAATTAAGAAAAAAGTACCCTTGATATACTTTTCATTCTTTTGTTTATTCTTCTGACTGCATGCTTATCAAAAAGAAATTATGGTTAACTTTTATATTTATGTATACAGATTTATACATACATGTAATCCAACTCTGTGGCAGATCCAGGAAACTGCAAAAGGGGGGTGTCACAGTTTGGTTAGTCACTGCCAGGGTGGGAGTGGGAAAGTGAGACACTGGGTTTGGGGGATGTGGAAAGATCACCTTAACATGCTATGACATCATGTGTGAAAATAAGAGTAATTTATATTCAGGTGCACATGATTTTGCAGTGGGTGCTGTAGTGCATATGTATTATTATAACCTAGGAAAGACTCCCACTGAAGGCGATATTAGCCACTGCGAGAACGGTAGTAAATGTAAGTATTTTTTTTTGTAAGTTAATCACGATTTTTGCTGAAATGGTGAAGTTCAGTTAAGTAAAATTTAACAGAGCAAGTGAGGAAGTAGTTGTGAAAAAAATCCCAAAAAGCAAATACTCCGTTTAATCATTTGCAATGTATAGACTGTTGTAATCAGAGCAGCATTTTAAATAGGGTTATAAGTCAAAATCTGCTTTATTGTTACACAACATCGAATATAAACCATTGGCACAAAGGTCTGGATAAATCAGCAAAGGCTTGATTTAATTGATGTACCAAATAACTGAACTCGGAAAGCTTTACAAAGCACACCATATTGGTTTTAAGCACAATTGACTTTCTGTTGGAAGTCTTTTAATAACAAAAAGTTCTATTGTACCTTTTATCTTCTTTCAGTAGCGAGTTCTGGAATTGGTTGGGGGGGGAGGGGAGACAATGCTCGTCTCCAAAAGTTCAAAAATGTCAGTGTTGGTTGGTGTCTTCTTTCTCAAGTCAAAGTCCATAGAGACTTATAATTGTTTTCTTTAACTTCAGTATGTTTTCCAAATTCATGGTAATCTGAATTTGAAAAATTTTCTCTCTCAACACACAGTTTCCTGACAGTGAACTTCAGTCATGTCTAACTTGCACTCAGCCTGGATTACAGTCACCCCAGCTTCAGCTTTCAGGGAATAGTTTTCCTGACTTTTGGGAATACTGTACTTTCTACAAATGCAGTTGTTTGATAATTGGAACAATCTGTAGCATTGCTCTTTTTTAGGGACTGGAATATAAAAAGAAGTTATGTACTCACCATAACGTTCCATCTGAGTAGGTAACTTCATTTGTCAGCAACCTGTGGGTATCGGATCCGACAGCTTTCCAAGCTCCTCCCCCTTACCCATAATACCCTGCTACCTCCCTCCAGTCTTCAGATCGAGTTTGCCCAATTATCAGACAGCACTAAAACAAGCAAAAACCTGAACATCCTAACCTGATACCTACCAGGAGTGAATCACTTAATTATTCAGGTAAGGAACTGCAGGTTAGGGAGGACCGAGGAGGGGTCGGTTGCTGACAAATGAAGTTACCTACTCAGATGGAACGTTATGGTGAGTACATAACTTCTTTATCTGAAGTAGTTAACTTCATTTGATCAGCAACCTGTGGGACAGAGTCCCCAGCTACCAAAAACTTGGGAGGTCCTCAAAGAAGAATATTCCGGAGCACTGCAGAGCCAAATGCTGCCCTCCCTCTGGATATCAGATCTAATTTATAATGAGAAATAAAGGTATGAGAGGAAGCCCAAGTAGCCGCCGAACAAATGTCATCCAAGGGTACCCTTGACCAAAAGGCAACAGAGGTAGCCATAGAACGAGTAGAATGAGCACGAACCCCCACGGGCTCAGGCCGACCAGAAATTTTGTATGTGAGTAAAATGCAGTGAGATATCCACCTAGCTAAAGTCACCTTCGTTACTGATTTACCCAAAGATGGCTTAGCAAAGGAAACAAAGAGCTGCTCTGACTTACGCGAGGCAGCTGTTCTGTGCAAATAAAAGCGCAATTGTCTATGCACATCTAATGAATGTAGTCTGTACTCTCCTTTGTTCTGGTAGTTAGGAAAGAAAACAGGCAAATTAATGGATTGGTTGATGTTAGCCTCGGAAGCCACTTTAGGTAAAAAGGCGGGATTAGTCCTGAGGGATACTCTGTCCTTATGGAAGACAAGATACGGAGGTTTAGTACAAAGGGCCTGAAGCTCCAATACCCTTCTAGCTGAGGTAATAGCAATCAAGAAGGCAGTTTTCCAAGACAAATACTTTAAGTCAACCGAAGCTGCAAGCTCCAAGGGTGGGGAAGCTGCAAGCTCCAAGGGTGGGCCAGTAAGAGCCTGGAGGACTAAGGTTAGATCCCACGGAGGAACCGCATTCTTGACAGGAGGTCTTAAAAGAAAGGTACCCTTCAAGAAGGTCTTACAGATCTTAGAGGAAGCTAAGGGACCAAGATTATCTTCGATGTGGAAGTGGGAAATGGCTGCCATTTGAACCTTCACAGTTGGAGAACTCACCCCTTGATGAAAGTACTGCTGGAATGGGAGCCGTAAAAGGGTCCAAATTCCTTTGCCTGGCCCAGATAGAAAAACGTTTCCATTTACCGTTGTAGACTTTCCTGGTAGAAGGCTTATGTGCCACCACCAGGATGGATTTAACTGCGGACGAGATGCCGGGAGTCCTAGCCACTAACAGAACTGGATCAACCAGGCGGAAAGCTTGAGGTCGTCCAGGTTCAGAGTTTTCAATCCCGAAGGATGAGAAATAAGATCTGGAATGGGATCCAAGATCCAAGAGGGAGCTGTGAGATGAGACCGCATGTATGGGAACCAGGTTTGACGAGGCCAGAATGGGGCTATAAGGATAACCTTGCTACCCAACTGATGAGCTTTCTGCAAGAATTTTGAAATTAACGGTAGAGGAGGATAAGCATAAAGAAGACCGGATGGCTAAGCATGAACTAGAGCGTCTCTGGGGGTCTCCCCCGGTGGAGGGATTAGAGCGAAAAACTCGCTGCACTTTGCGTTCGAAGGCGATGTGAACTGATCGCAGCAAGGTTGACCCCATTTGAGGAAGATCTGTTTTGCTACTAAGGGGTTCAGAGACCACTCGTAAGGTGAGAGGATAGTTCGACTCAGCTTGTCCGCTAGAATGTTGGACCGACCCGGAATGTGCATTGCTAGCAGAAAACAGTTGGTGGATATCGCCCACTGCCAAACTCTCATGGCCTCTTGGCAAAGGGGCTAAGACCTGGTTCCCCCCTGTTTGTTGATGTACCAGACCACTGACATGTTGTCTGTCTGAATTGCAATAGTTGCTAGAGGAAGAAGGGCATGGAGAGCTTGCAATGCTAGAAGCACTGCCTTCATCTCCAGAACATTGATATGCAGAATGGTCTCTGTTGGAGTCCACGTGCCTTGGACGGTTCTGCTCATGCAATGCCCCCCCACCCTAGGCGAAAAGCATCCGTGGTTACCGTGGCTTGGGGTAGAGGAATCAAAAAGGGCCGCCCTTCCCGAAGGTCCCGGGAATGGAGCCATCAAAGCAGAGATTTCCTGCAAACCCTGCTGAGGGGAATCGGGGAGTACAATGGATGTCGAAGGATGGACCACTGGATGTGTAAGGTCCATTGAAGAACCCTCATATTCAAGCAGGCTAGGGATGAAAGGTTGATAGCCACCGCCATAGACCCTAGAGCCCTCAGGACTAATTCCGCTGGAGGGGCCGGAGACTAATACATGGAGAGTTAGGTTGCAGAGTCTGTCCGACATCAAGAAGGCCTTGGACTGAAGCGTGTCTATTCTGGCCCCTATGAAGTCCAGGACCTGAGCAGGCTGAAGGGATGATTTTTTATAATTTATGGTGATCCCCAACTGGTGGGCCAAACGCATGAAATAATCCCTGGCTGAGCATAGTAGATGCTTGGTGGGAGTGGCGAGGAGCCAGTCGTCCAGGTAAGGAAAGACCTGTATTCCCTGAAGCCTCAGGTGGCTGCTACAACTGCCATGACCTTGGTGAACACCCTGGGGGCTGTGGTGAGGCTGAAAGGGAGGACCCTGAACTGATAATGACTGACCCCCAACCGAAAGTGGAGAAACCTCCTGGATCGCCTGTTCATTAGAATGCAATAGTACGCATCCTTGAGGTCTATGGAGCGCATCCAGTCATTTTCCTGCAGAAGGGGGAGAATAGATTGAATGGTGACCATCCAGAATTTCTCCTTGGCAACGGACAGGTTCAATGTAGACGGGTCAAGAATTGGCCTCAAGTCCCCCGTCTTTTTTGGCACCAAAAAAACCCCGGAGTAATTGCCTGATCCGGACTGGCCTGGGGGGACGCGCTGGATGGCTCTTTTTCTTAGCAGCTCTTTTATCTCTAAAGCTGTCACCTCCCTCTGATTGGGTGGGACATTGGGGAGGCGCCCCAACTGAGGGGGAGGGTTCACGAAGGGAATAGAGTAGCCTCTGGATATTATTTGGAGCACCCAGCGATCTGTCGTGATGGACTCCCAATGTGCTAGGTGTTCTGAGAAACACCCCCTGAATGCCTCCACAGAGGAGCAGTCGGGCAACCCCTCAGGGTTGCTGCGCGGGTCAGTCGGAAAAAGGTTCCCTCGACCCGAAATTCTTCGCCCCCCCCCCTCTTCCTCTGGGCTGGCGTCCGCCTTGTCCTCCCCTGCCTCTGAAGGACGAAGGGTCCGGAGCGAATCGGGATTGTTGAGATTTCTGGAACCACATCTTCTTTTGTCCTCTCTGGTTCCTGGAAAAGGACCTTTGAGGAGCCGAGAAGCGGATTCCGACGGCAGACAATGTCTTGCTGTCTTTCTCGCTCTGGAGTAGCGTATCGCAGACGGCCTTGGTAAACAAGGTACAACCGTCAAAGGGAGCATTCGCGAAGGACGCCTTGAAGGGTTCCGCAAAATCGCAAAGACGGAGCCAGGCATGATGCTGCAAGGCAATGCCTGCTCCACTGGATCTAGCCACCCCCTCCCTGGCATGGGAGAGAAGCCGCATAGAAGTGTTGGATACCGACTTTAGAGTGGCCATTCGTGCCGAGAAGGTTCTTTTGTCCTCGGCCGACATGGACTCCAGGGGTGACCCAGCGTACTTTTTGATTAGATCCCGCTCAAGGCAAATCACGTGTGCCAAGTAGTTCAGCGCCCTTACGGAGAAGGTGGCTGAAGCGAACATCTGCTTTCCAATACGGTCCATCGTCCGAGACTCCTTGTCGGGAGGATGTACCGAGGAACTATCCTGAGCCAGTTCCTTCTTGGTGGCAGCCGCCACCACCATGGCATCTACTGGGGAACCTTTGCTCCACACCGTCCTGTCTGTCGAGGGGCTAAGGATTTTATCTGGTCTCCTGGGGATCGGCTCTACAGTGTCCGGCTCCTTCCACGCCCTGATAGTTATAAGGTCTACCAGGGGGTCGGCCGGAGGGGACACCCAAGAGGTAGATGGGCCTGCGTCAAATGCCTCCAGAAACACAGACTCATCCGAGGAAGGTTTTTGGGCTGACCACCCCCCTCTAATGTGCAGCATCTCCATGATGTCTCTAAAGGAGACATCTTCGGGGGGTGACCTGAGGGAACCTTCCCCTTCCTCCAAGTCAGTGTCTTCCGTGAGGGACTCAGGGGAGTCCAAGTGCCTTCTTTTACACTTTCGTTTGTGAGGAGCCTCCTCGGATGTCCGAGGAGGGCTCACCAACCAGGTCCTGTTCCTGGGGCCAGATGATGGAAGTCAGGCCCGTCTGTGAGGTAATGGTGGGTGGATCCGTAGCACGAGCCAGGGGCCTCGAATCCCTCGAGAGGACCCTCTCTACGACGTCGAAGGCCGACGGTGAACCGCTCTCCCTAGGATCAGAGAGCAGCCCCTTCAGATCTGATGTGTGGATCGGCGCCGAAGCGATTGGACCCAAAAGAGAAGTGTGTTCCGACCGCATCAGAGCCGAAGACACACTCACCCCTCCTGATCTGAGGCTTGGCTCACGGCCCTGAGAGCTCGGATCTGAAAAAGTGCCCGACAAACTCGAGGGTATAGCTGGCGTCGGAGTAGCAATTACTATCAGCGCCGACTCTCCGACTCTGATGCTACCCAGATCCGATGGCTCCAAAACCTGATAATGGATCGGAGAAGGAGCAATGAGGGCAAAGAAAGGGGCCGAGTCCCCTCCCCCTGCGGGGGGGGGGGGGCAAGAGCACTCCCATCTGCATCTGGGCCTGAAGGAAGCGACGCATCATCCGGTCCATGTCCGCATCCGAAAGGCTCCTAGTTGACCTAGAAGAAGCTACTGAGGCTGGCCGGGAAGGCCACCTCAACAACCTCGAAGGTGACCGGGTCTCCTCCTCTGGCTTCGGAGAGAAACGTGGAGAACAGAGCTGAGAGGGGGAAAGGAGCTGCTTAGCCGGTGGGGCCGAGGGAGCAGAATCGAGCCGCCGCTTATGGCTCCTATGCCTCTCCCTGTCACTTTCCTTCTCTCTATGCCTATCTTTCTTACTGGTGTCCCTCTCTCCCTGGGACACAGTGGGAGTTTGAGTCCTGGCCAGGGGAGCAGGAACAGTAGGCTGAACAGCCTCAGCCACAGCTGGTGCCACTGAGGGAGAGGAGGAAGAAGCAGAATCCGCGGGCAAAAGGCCCGGAAGGATTAACTTTGTTCTCCTGTCCCTCAAAGCCCGGGGGTTGAAGGCAGCACAAATCAGGCAGCCTGATGATAAATGAGCAACCCCCAGGCAAATAACGCACTGAGTGTGGCCATCGGCTGGGGACAGCTTATGGCCACACCCAGAGCATTTAGAAAATACGGCCTTAGGGCCTTCGGCCATGACAACGCACACACACACCCTCACAGACAGATAAGGGGTAGGGACAGGTTAAGACTAACTGACTACTAAAACAATTTAAGCTAAATAAACTAAGGGTCGACTAATACACATGCACACAATTTTTTGAGAAAAAACAGAGTAAAAAACCCTATGAAACCACTCACACAACTGCCAGGAGCTCATCACTCGTGCTTCAAGAAGCCGTGGCAAACGAGATCTGAGGACTGGAGGGAGGTAGCAGGGTATTATGGGTAAGGGGAGGAGCTTGGAGCTCGGATCTCTAGCTTGGAAAGCTGCCGGGTCAGATCCGATACCCACAGGTTGCTGATCAAATTAAGTTAACTACTTCAGATACTGACATTTTACAATCCAATGGCTACTGCCCTATTTCCACATTTGCTGGCAAATTAAATGCAGCAGTGTTACAGCATCATTTTGCAGGCTTTTAAAGAATTCAGCTGGTGTTTCAGCATATTATTAGCATTGATTTCTAGTGTCCATTTTACTTCATTCTCCAGGATGTTTGGCTCTCGTTAGAACATTTTATGTGTTAGTGATGTTGATGTCCTCCTTGTCAACTTAATATATTGGCTGTGGAGCAGCTGACATCAGTGATGATACTACTTTGACCAACTTCTGTGATTTTTTTTTTTTTTTTTATCTTCTGTTTCTGTCAGGTCCTTCCCATTTTTGTCATTTGTCATGTCCATTGTTACTTGGAAGTTTACAGTAATATAACTCATCCTCTTGAAAAGATTTATTGTTGTTCACATTCTGTTATCTTTTTCCATTTCTTTGCATTTCTCATTTACACATCCCCCCGTACCTACTTGTGCTGTTAACTATGAAGAGTTTACATATGGTACTCTATCTCCATTGTCATTAGATCTCCTTTTTTCCACAGCCACTTCTAAAGCCTTCATAGTCAGTCATTTTGTCATCTTAATCTTCCTTCTATTTTGATTTATTTTTGCCACTTGTGGGATAATATCTCAGACTTCTGTCCATAGTTCTTCAGGTACTCTGTCCACCATGCCTAATCCATTGTATATATTCTTCATCTCCAATAGGTATTCATTTTTAATATATGTATCTAGCTGTCTATGTGTATATATATATATATATATATATATATATATATATATATATATATATATATATATATATATATATATGTGTGTATTATATATACAGTAGACTCCCTGTTATCCGGGGCTCTCTTTAACCAGCCATCAAATTTCTGCCGTAGCCCTAGCAAAAGACAACAGAGAAGAAAAACACTTCTGCCTCCTCTGGGCTAAATGATGACAAACATTTCAGTTTTAGACTTCATTACACATTAGAAAAATGCAAATCATGTTGTTCTAGCTGATTTATAACCTATAAATGCTATTTTTGTATGCATTATTTGATTAAACAGCCATTCGTTTATCCAGCCTAAGGTCAGGTCTCAGCGAGACCGGATAAGAGGGAGTCCAGTAATAATTCTAAATATCAAATCTAATAACTGTATCCAATACTGTTATCTGATAACTGTAACCACATTCCATATACCTACACTGTTTTATGATGCTCTTCAGCTGCTTAAACACAAATGGAAGAAGAAAGGTTTCCAAAACCCAACACCATTCTCTGGCTCAGACATATACTATAATACTGTGGGCAGCACAATTTGTTGTTCTGTAAATCTGCAGTAATTGTGATTATTTTAAGGTACTCTATTGGAGACCAAAAGAAGCCTGTTAAGACTACTGAGTACAGTGAGGCCTCATTTTTGATTGATTTTTCTCCTTAGTTCACCTAGGCAACAAACAGACTTCAGAGTATTAAGCAACACATGCTGAATACTTAGCCCTTGCCCATATCTCTCAACTGTCCAGATTTTTGCAGAATGTCCAGATTTTCACCTCATAAAATTTGTGCTTTTCTGGCAAATCAGTGAGGTTTGAATTCCGTAAATAGTGACATACATTTATGTTTCAAACTTTATTTCCTTCAGAATATGCGTACTAATAAAAATCCTGCTATTCTATCAACTTTTGAAGTTTAAACTTTTATAAGAGCAGTATTTAAAATCTACTTATTTTTGGGACTTTGGCCCTTTTATTTTTAAGCTTTGTCCAGATGTCTTTCATTAACAGGTTTCACACTATGTCCCCCAACACCGCTTTCATGAAAGACTGAGACATATGTTACTTTTTCACTGACCAAGCATATAGTAATAATATAAATTTTGAGAATGTGGGAAGCTCGCCCCCACATTGAGGTTGCAGAGGAGCCTGCCATCCCCTGCAAAAAACACTTAAATTTCAGTGAGCCTGATCATCAGGGGTTCAATCTTGGGTGAGTCACAGTGTAAGGATTATCTATATCCTTGTTTTAAAAATCAACAAGAATATACATTAAAATTATGCTTGGCTTTGCTGTATTGCTGCCTATCAAGTAGTGTATTTGTATTGTTTGCTTTCTTTCTCTAAATATCTCTTCAGTAGTTTGTCCACATATGCACAAGCACCAGAATGAAACATTTCCCCCAACAACCCCTTCAGCAGTCTAACCAAGTATGTAAGTATGTGCAAGCACCGGAATGAAACATTTCCCCCAACAGACCCCTTCAGCAGTCTGTTCAGCTATGCAGAAGCACCAGAATGAAACACCCCCCCCCTACAACCCCTTCTGCAGTAAGAAACATATAAGATAGGTGCAAATTGAAAGAGAGATTCAGTGAAAATATTCATTGTGCCAAATGAAGTGCACTCAACGGAACTGATTTGGTGGGATTTCTTCAAGTCCTGCGTAGGGGGAAAAATTACCTCAGGATCTCTGAACACTGATTCTCACCCATGAATTATTGGAACAAGATCTGCACGACCAAAATCAACTCTGCATTTTCGGTTTAGCTGCAACTACTACTAAGTGCTACACTAGTATTACTGTTAAATATATGACATTATACAACCCCCCCCCTTAATATTCCAAAATGTGCACGCTGATTGGTCAGCATGCACGTTGTAAATCAGAGTTATAGTAATGGAAAAAGGTCCGGTTGCCCGGACTTTTTCCATTACTATAACTCTTTTTTCACACTGTTTCGCTATGTTAAACGAGTTTAACATAGTGAGACAGCTTTAAAAAAAGCAATGGAGATTCACCGTTGCTTTTTTGAAGCTGTCGCGCTATGTTAAACTCCTTTAATATAGCGAGACAGTTTGTAAAAAGCAACGGAGATCTTGCTTTCTCCATTGTTTTTTTTCAAAACTGTCTCGCTATGTTAAATGGGTTTAACATACCCGAGACAGCTTTAAAAAAAAAACAACGGAGATTCTCCTTTGCTTTTTTTTAAAGCTGTCTTGCTATGTTAAACCCATTTAACATAGCAAAACAGTTTGTAAAAAGCAACGGAGATCTTGCTTTCTCCATTGCTTTTGCCCACAGTTCTGATGTACTGCGTAGGCATACGCATGCGCAGTACATCAGAAATGCCGCAGAATACCAGACAGCTGCAGAAGGGCAGCAAGGAGGCATTATACAATGCCATTATTTAAGAAAAGTAATTTTTTTTCTTAAATAATGTCATTATAATAATAACCACTTCTGGGTGTGGGTAATGCTGGATTTACCCACGGTTGGCTTTGTTTGGCCACTCGGGCTTCGCCATTGTGACCAAACCATGCCAACCGTGGGTAAATCCAGCATTACCCACACCCAGGCGTGGGTTATTGCTATAGTATTTTTCTTTTTCTCAAGGACTGAATCTCCCTACAAACTATCATCAATTGCGCCTTCACTGAACTGCAGCTGGTAATGCATTTTGAGGAGCTGTTGCCAGGATCTTAGATACTTGACTGCAACCTCCTGTCACATCTCCAGTGTATCTTTGATGCAAGCAATAAAAAAAAGTGTTGATAAATTGAAATGGTAAGATGTACTGTTTTGGTGATATATTAACTGATTTCTGTAAAAGATAGGCTGTCCACCCCTCCATTTTTTTTCTGGACTATCAGGATATCAAACTGATTCTCTGGTAGTCCGGAAAACACTGTACAAACTCCGGTATTCTGTTTCAAAAAGGAAACAGACTATCGGAGTTTGTAAATCGGCTGATTTACTATGCTTTTTTTTTACAGAAAAGCATAGTAAATCAGCCAAAAGCAGGCGGCGGGAATGAAAAAAGAGGGCGTTCCCGTCGAGTGATGCTGTCGTTACGTCCCAAAATAGACGGTATGTTGGCGGGAGAGGGGGTTGGGGTGGGCGGGGTTACTGGTGACGTGAGGGGGCGTGGCTTTGCTCCGGTTTTAGCCGTGAAGGAAGGTGGCAACCCTAGTAAAAGAACAGTGCATTTATTTTTTTAAACCACAAATATACTAGGGCTTCAAAAAAGAGGAAGGTGCCCACCCTTGCACCCAGGTCTAAATCTGCCACTTCACCTCCCCAGCAACTAGAACTCTACTGGTAGTGTTCAAGCTGGTTAACACTTGAAAATGGTTACTTCATTCTACACGCTATTCATTGCTATGTTTATACATTTACCATTTGCATACACTATGCATTACTGTGTTTATACATTTGCAATTTGCATTTAGAAACATACTTTCTTTTAGTATATTATATTATATTTGACAATAATAAATATATTTTGCTTACAGATATTTATTTTCAACTTCTAAATATATTTTAAGTAAAAAATTTTAATCCTTTTGGTCTCTTCTAGAGAAACTTTAACATGGGGGTGGTTCGTAAAAGTTAACATAGATATATATATATATATATATATATATATACACACACACACCTAGAGGTAACTTTTCTGCATTCAAGACCAGCCGTAACACAGTGCTTTTATTTTTATTTATTTATTTAACATTTGTTAACTGGGGAATTCCGACTTGGAACAAAGACAATTTTCAGCGGAGGCCCGGGAGAAAGGCTCCAGATGCATGTCTTTGTAACGTGGGAGGAAACCAGAGCACCCAGAGGAAACCCACACGAACACAGGGAGGACCTGCAGACTCCGCGCAGAAGGCACCCAAGCCGAGAATCGAACCAGAGAATCTCTTGCTGTGAGGCGACATTGCTACCGCTGCACCACTGCGCTGTCCTTTTGCTGTCTCTTATTTCAAAAATTTTACTGAAAGTGTATGTATGGTGTACACATTGAGGTAACATTTATAACCCCCTTCCCCGGTGCGATACTTTTGTTATAATTTTCAGTTTGAAGTAAGCACCACATAATAAGGTTGATGCTCCACAGTTTCCCTATTTATCAGGATGGATAACCACTTGAAATGTTGAGACCTCCTAGTCCCGAAACATGAAGAATGAATGGGTGAAAAAAGAAACAGACCTACATATACTAAGTCTGCGATAGCCATTTCTCAGAATATTCACTTTAATCCAATGTATGGCAATTTTGAAGTTATATGTAAGTTTGGGGGAGTGGGAGGCTTGCCTCCTTACAAAAAAATGTTTAAGGAAGAAGAACAATGGTTCTGCATTAGACATTTCCGTTGGGTGCCATCAAGTTCACTTTATTTCTATTTTTTTCCATAGTTTGCATAGTCTCATCATCATATCTTCTGGTTCAAATCCCAGCTTCTCCTGATGAGCTGCTGCTGTTCTTCGTGTTTCTCGCCTTCTCGCTATACCAGTAACTGGTATGAATCTAAGCTTCTCCTAATTTTTTCTTATCAGGCCCTGACTTCTCTCTACCACTCCAGCTGTTTTTTGAAACAAGAGAAAGGGCTTCACTGGCATAGTGTGTCTTGAACCCCTTTACCTGTATTGGGTTGGGAAGCAGAGTCCCTTTCACCTTCATGACTGAAGTATTGCTGCATGGATTTTTTTTTAATCTTCTCCAAAGCCTGATCTGCCTCCTTGTACATTTTCAGTACAACTAGAAAATATATTCTCAAAACTGTTGAGTATAGTAGTTTAAATCTCAGCTTAACCCAGTGACAATTCTTGATGACTGCCATTGATCAAATGCTGTGTTATCAGACTCCAGTTTTGTCTAATATAAACCATGTAATCATTTTTGACTTACTGCTTGGCATCACCAGTGGTCAACACCTTTCCCTTTTGCAGTCATTTTGTCAGAAGCATTTCCTTCTGTTTGTACGACTGCATTTTAACAGCTATGCGTCTTGGCTGCTTTCTGGAAGGTGAATTTGGAGCAAAGACACAATTAACAAATATTCATGTGGAACACCAATTGAGTTAATTTATTTGTGCCATCATAAAGATGGTATAGACCACTCCCTCGAACCTCTGATATTGCAGAGAACTTCAGGTTTTCTCTGCATGCTGTTTTCTGGTATTTTTTAAAACATTTCTCCATTTAACGTTTCAAACTCTGTCATTCTCTTTCTCATTTCTATTTCTGACTTCTTCAAATTTAAAATGTCATCATATTCATTTTTACTTTTGTTTTTCCAACCATTTTTTTCATTTATTATCGTGCATTATTTAATGTCCAAGTTATTTTAAACGCTTTGAATGCATTTGGTCTGTTTTTTCTTCTAGTTTACCAGAAGTCGTCATTTGCATTGATGTTGTAAATAAGACTGCTTCTTGATGACCATCCATGAAATTCTTTTTTTCTAGTTGACTTTTTTTATTTTTCCCATATTGTTTCTCTGCTGACATGCAAGCAGTAGGCCTGCTAGCCAGTTACAGAATTTCCTCAAATGTATAACTTTTACTGGCTTGTTTAAACAATTTCTCAGTTTTCATACTTCAAGAGCTGTATTTATTTATTTCTTCACCTTGTTAACTGAGTAGGTGGGCTTTTCATTCTTAACCTGGGCCGTTTAGAAAAATATACAAGTTGAAAGCTGATTAGCATATATTAAATTGACTTGGGCATTAACAAGGTAGTAGGTGATAAAGTTAAAGCAATGTGTGATTTAAATATGCATTGACGTGGCAGTGCCATTAACAAGAATAGTATGTACAGAATTTCTGAAGAAATGCAGAATAGTGTAACAAACTTAGTTTGAAAAAATGTGGAAAGGTAAAGTATTCTCATTATTTTATGAATTATTTATAAACAAAATGTGATGTGCATACACTGGTATTTATATTATTTTATTTAGAACAGAGTATTTGATCACTGTGGGGGAATAAACACAAGATTAGGCACAATAGAATTGCATAAGTGAAATGAGTGTGATCCAACCACTTATCTATTGTCTCTAAAGAAGGTACAAGTTGACTCCTTTAGGAGATGTTGTTTGAGTTCAAGTTTCAGTTGTTTATTTCCTGTTGTCTACATTTGCTGGTATGTGATTCCAGAAGGCGAGGGCCTACTTTAGTGAAGTCTCTTTCTCCTGTAGAGGTTTTAAATGTCTATCTAAAAAGGACAGGATTTTCTTATGAGCTGTCCCTGTAGGAGTAATAGTGTTATTTCCCGAGGAACTTTGATTTTAAAGGTGGTAGCTGTGTGCTAAGGAGGAGAATCACTGTGTTAGCTTTTGGTAGCTAGCTGAAGGTTATTATGTTGCTAATAGTGATGGGTATAGCTCTCAGGTCGCATGGGAAACCTACATATATTGTTTACAGTGATCTGTAGTTTCTGTGAATTTGTGCTGAAGTGTAGGTGAAATTGGGGTATGTAGTTTGTATGCAGGCATTACAGTGGACTGAGAGGTATCTGTGATTGGAGGGTCAACACATACTGTTGTCTCTTTTCCTGGTGTTAGACTCCCTGTTAATAAGCCTTGGAGTACAGGGTATTCCATCCACACCATTCTGCAAGTGGGACTCATACAGCTGAATTGATTCTGATGGTGATGATTATTTGCTTTTTTGTTTGAGGGGGCCTCACTCTAGAAAGAGGACTTCACATCAACCAGGTGGAGCTATGGGCAGTCTTCTTGGCCCTGGTAATATTTTCAGTATGGCCTAAATGAAGAGCGATACCAGCTTCATGCTTCCAGAGTTATCAGTATGTAGTTCAGAACTACATACACCATAGCAACAGATACCAGGCTGTATGATGCATATTCTGAACTCTGACACAGGTCAGAGACACCAGGCTGTTTAAAGTTGTGCACATACCCCTGTTAGAGAAGCCTGAATTTCCCACTGTACCTCACAGTTAAGGAGCCCAGTACATTCTTATCGACAGTTGATAAAAAGATACTTTTGTACTTCAGCATTTTATTTCTTGGCATTGCTTCAACAGGAAACCCATTACTTGTACTGTTTTTTCCCCACAAATGCTAGGAATTTTCAGTATTTCAGTACTTCTCAGTGTCACTGTATGTAGTTTGTAAAGGCTGTACTTAGCTTAAGAAGTTGAACAGCATCTGATATTCATCGTGTTACACTGCTGCAGTCATCACTGTTGGGTTATCCTGCTGTCAGGCGGTCCCGCAGTCAGCCCGAGTTCCAAAGTCTTGGTCCGGCGTTGGTTGCTGTTGCTTCTTCCCTGATGTCAGTGCGCCAGGGGTATATAAGATGTATCCGACGCCATTTTCTTCAGTCTTTCTTGCCGCGCGGTGCCCAAAGCAGAAGCAGTTCGCAAGTGCCGGTCGGCCGACTCCTGAGATTTTCCAATCTAATTTCAGACCGAAGTCTTCATAAAGCTAAGTACCCTGTTGGGGAACCTTTTCTTGCCTTAGTCCGATGTCAGAAAAAGTTAGCAATTGCATTTCTTGTGGGAAGCAAATACCTCATAAGGACTTTCATTCTTATTGTATTCCTTGCCTAGGCCCAGACCACAATGTCACAGGTTGTCACTTTTGCGCTAGGTTTAATAAACTAACTATTAAACGTCGGTTTGATTTCACCCAACATTATTTTGGTAGGAAATTTCATTATACTATGCCGTTGGAGCTACCGACGACCGGAATGCATAAAAAATGCAAAGATAAGGGCAGGCAGCTGAAATCCAAAGCGGATTCCGAGGCCTCTGCTAGGCCAGTCGCCGGTTCTCCGGTTTTCAGTGAGGCGCCTACGCAGCCCCTGACGACCGCTGATTTAGAACCCCAGGCGACATCCGATTCACAAGCGGAGATTACTAGCCCTACAGAACCTTTACCTTTAGGCCCTTCCGACTCCATACCTGAAGGAGATTCCGGTGCAGTTGACACGCCTTTAGTTGCTGAAGGTGTCTTCAGACCGACTACACTCACTATTAAATCCTATGCAAAACTTAAAACTCCTTTAAAAACCTATGCTCTGGTGTCTTTATAATATGATCTCACTGCAGAGTACATTTTTCATATTGGATTTTCATCTTCTGTTAAAGTTTTAAAGTTGATGGGTCTTGGTTGTCTTGTATGTCACCTAACTAATGCAGTCCTGTTGCAACAGACAACTAAAGATGAATGTTGTGTTTTTCTGTAGTACAAATTGAATTCTACTCCTAACTTTCAGTTGTACTGCCAGACTTGTAATTAACATCACCAAGTGCACTGTTTACCATCAGGTCTCCCTCTAGCTGATAACTAAAGAAGACACTTAATGATGGATTTTAGGCTTCTTTTTGGACTTTCAAACCTTCCTTGCCTTTGTTGTCTTGTTAACCTGTTGACTAAGTCTGTCATGTCTGGTGTTAGAGCTAGCTGATCTATTTGATGATGAACAGTGTTACATAACACTCTGTACACGTGGTTTCATCTGGCATTTTCAGAGGTGATCTTTGCCAAAACTGTTGTATTTTCAGCTCCTTTTCTACTGTGTTATTTATGTTATCTGATTACTATTGAGCCAGTTAGTACAGTGCACCCACTCATTGCAGTTTTATATGGTAGTAAACCACCAACTCTGTTTAAAGCTAATTTCTCTGAGCATTCGATTTTAGACTCATAGTATGTTACTAGTCTTGCATTTCTGTACAAAGTAAACACTGCTTAGGAACAAATGATCGATATGAATTGCATTTTTTTCTTTCATGTAGTCTCTGGCTATCTATTTTTTTTTACATCAGTTGCTTCCTTTTAGGACTCAGTACTGTTGCTTTTATTACAGCTGAAGCACAGTCTGTTTTTTCATAGTTATCTGACTTTCCTTGGTTTACTGTGCCATATTGTGTTTTCAATAGCTTCATCTTGTGTGTCGTTTATCTGCACCACTGGATTATTTTTCCTCAAATCTCTATAACTCAAAATTGCTGGATCATAAGTTGTAAACTGTTAACTGCTTATGTATTCGTTCAGTTAGTTTACTCATTGATAAAACAGTTTTTCTGCAGCCATTTTATTTTGTTACTGATATGGTTTCATCCTGGCATATTTGAATGATTAGTTTAATGATCCTCTGTTCTTTTGTTTACCCTCTGCTTCCTGGGAATAGTACAAATGCTTACAGGAAGTTAGAAATTAAAACAGAAATGACTGGCAGCTGTTTTTGCAAGTGATTGGAGATATCAGAGAATGACTTGCCAAAGATACCTCTGTGAAACATCAGGTAGCTAAACATAGATCTAATCTGTTTTAAGTACTGCTTGGTCTTTTATGCCATATGTGATACTTTGGAGTGACTAGTTCTCTTGCTGATAGTACTGAAAATTCAAATTCAGAGCATAACAAGATGGCTATTATATTTACACTGTTGCAGGAAACAGATCTGTTTTGACAAAAAAAGCTTTGCTCCTTTTTCTTGTGGCATTGTTGCCTTCTGGCTGTTCTGTAATTTGTTATCCTACACTAGTTCACATCAAGAGGTGGGAGCTACAGTTTTCTGTTTCTCAACCACTGATGTAAAAAAAAGGCCAGAGATGGGGTTACTAATTCATTTAATTTACCCATAGATGTTGAAACAGTCTGTGTGCATCTTCTCATCTATGATCTACCCGGTAGAGTTGGAATGCTTTGTCAAGAATTTATTCATATTATTGTAACCTTGGTGTTGACCGTGCCCAAATAACTTGTTTCCTGAGTGACTTCACTGTCACACTTATTGAGTACTTAGCAGATATCTTTTTTAAACAAGAAACATCTTTATTAAATAATCACATATGACATAGGCAATATACATTTATATAAATGAAAACAAACTATACTGACACAATCCCAGCTGAAAACATTTCACGTTTTAACATTTGTTTATCAGGAAAGTCCAACTTGGAACTAAGCCAATTTTTGGAGAGGCCTGGGGAGAAAGGCTCCAGACATATGTATTTGTAACATGGGAAGAAACCGGAGTACCCAGGCAGAACACACACAAATGCAGGGAGGACATGCTGACTCCACACAGAAGGTACTCCAACCGAGAATCAAACAGAAGAATCTCTTGCTGTGAGGCGATAATGCTACCACTGCACCGTCCACAACCATATTGACATAATTCTAGTTGTAAACATTATACATCACGTACAATTCTCAGTCAAACATTACATAGCTCATTCAAATCCTGCCTTCTTTTAAATCTCATTCCTCCACTGCATGTATTGTTCCCACAATTCCCATTTTTTTCCTATGTAATTTGCTCCTAATCTTTACTAAAGCTCCCAGTTCCAGTTGTTTTATCTCTGTTACTATATTTACTCATTTTAGTAGGGTTGGTTTAGACTTTGTCTTCCTTTTTCTAGTAATTGCTTTTTTGGTACCCACCATAATTAGACAGCACCACCTTACTGTTTCTAGGCAATTCAAATTCTGTATCATGGCTCAGAAAATTCATTTCCCTAATTACACCAATCTGCTCACGCACTACCGCTGACAGAGTAATCTGCAGGGAATCCTTAAAGTATTCCAGCTTATTGCACTCCCAGAAAATATGCTCTTCATCAAAGAATGATTTTGTCCTGCCAGGGAAGAATATTTTGAAGGTACCTAGGTACAGCAGTTTGAATGTGATGCTTGTTTCATGACATTCACTGAATAGTGGAATAAATGTATTCCTCTTCTGCCTGGTGTACAGTGAGTAGTCACTGCTCTTGCTCTGCTGTCTCCCACTTTTAGAACTTTGTCCTTCTGCTGCAGTTTTGTCAGAATCAACTCCTTCTGCTGGTAGGATTGTATCTTTACTATTAACGTTTAGGTTGGTTTCTCATAGCCAGGTTTGGAGTGTTACACACACAATATGCCCTTTCAGCTAACAACTCCTGCTGTGGAATATCAGTCAATTTGCTTATTTGTGCTTCATAAAATTAATACAGTCTCTTCCAGCTTCTCTGGTACAGCTAAAAATCTCAGGTTTTCCCTACATGCTCTGTCCTCAAATTCTATTATTTTTTGAAACATCCCTTTTTTGAGCAGTGTCATATTCATCCAGACTTTTCTTCAATTTGACCTCTGATTTTTGCAGCTTTATCACCTCATCTGAATATCTGTTTAAAGCTTCTTCCATTTTTTTGCAGCCTTTTGTTTGAGTTAATATACTCCATCAGTATTTTGTTTATTTTAACCAGGTCTGTGTGCAGTTGTCTTATACTTTCCTCTAGGTTCCTGGAATTCGTGTCTGGAGCTTGCACTATTTTCTCTGAACAGCTGCAGTACTTTTCGCAGACAGTGTTTTTTCCTCACCTTTTGTAGCGTATTTTCCTTTAGCTCCTCTGTGTTTCTTTTTTTCCTGGCATCTAAGCAGTGCACTTAATAGTGAGTTACTGAAATCTACCGAGAAACAAAGAAGTCCACCGGCCTTTTCTGCTGAGTTTCTGTTTTCCCACTTTGACAGCCAGAAATAAGCTTTTACTCAATCTACAGCCATCTTGGAAGTTCGAGTACTTGGTAAATTTTGTTTTAAGAATTAATGTGTGTGTTTTGAGGAATTTTGCATTTGAACAGGTTGTTTATGCTTCTTCTTCTTTTGTTTTTTCCGGTTTAGGGGTCACCACAGCGGATCACCTGTCTGCTCATGATTGGCAGTGGAGTTTTACGGTGTCGAGTTGCCATCCCAGCACCCAGCATTCCACAGAAGGAACACACACACACACCTAGGGCCAATTTAGAGTGTCCAATACACCTACAGCATGTCTTTGGGACGTGGGAGGAAACCAAAGCACCCGGAGGAAACCCATGCAACCACAGGGAGGACATGCAGACTCTGCACAGAAGGCACCCCAGCCGAGGATCGAACCAAAGAACCTCTTGCTGTGAGTCGGCAACGCTAACAGCTTCACCACCGTGGCCGCCCTTGAGCAGGTTGTTTGTGCTGCTGTCTATATTTTGAGCACATCTCGGACTTGTCCTTTGACATGGAGTTAAGGTCATGGATTTGGTAATGAAATCGATCTCATGGTCTTGATCACACCCTTGTTAAGTCAAAAGTTGAACAACAAATGCTACCCATGACAATGAACTAATTTAGCAGAGGAATTTTAGTGTACGTGTCCCAACTGTTTTATCCCTGTATTGTATCAGGAACTAAAGTATTGCAATGGTTATGATGGTCTAGAGGGACTCCTTGGTGTCTGCTACAGTGTATTGAAAGATACTGTGGACATTCTAAACTAGTTATATACAATGGGTCCACTCTGTACTATGTAAACCATATTTTGATCTTGAGTTTCTTGAGCTGAGGACGCCTGAGTGACGACTAGTTTAGAACACAAATGTCTTAGCAGTTTACCATAGTTTCACAGGTAAGTACTAGGCTAGCTCCTTGAGGGCCATTCTAAGTCTAGCCAATTTCCCTTTTATGCTCAAATTAAACTATCCCATTTGGTTAGAGATTGGCCTTACCTTTCCTGTCGTCAATAATTATATATTACCCCTAATGAGTTATAAATGGGATCATACTGTAGATAATTTGAGGGGAGACATGCATGGGATGACCCATTTAGGAGGATTATGGGATCATAGATTACTAGGCTATCGACCCGTAGGTCATTTTAAGCCTAGCTGTTTCATCCCAATGTAATACCATAGAAATGCTAGTCAGTACCCAAGATTGCATTTAGTCATGACTGTCCATGTCCAGGAGGGTTGTGGGCTGTATTCCCAGTAAGAATTTACAGTGCCTCATCCACTCATCCAGGTTCCTCATGAACAGTGTCCTAGATATGCTCTGTTTTACATGAATGGGTAGCCTGTTCCAAGGATGCGGCAGTCAAAGGGAGATAAATCTTTCCCTACAGTGTGTCCTATTTAATTTGCAGGCCATATTTAGGTCTCTGGAATGGGTATCCCTAGTCCCCTTTGATTTACAGATAAGCAGCAAGTTCATTAGGTTTGGGTCTTGGATTGTTCTGTAGGCCAGGTATAAGTCTTCCCTGAGAAGTCTATATTATATGGAGTATAGTAACAGTGACTTTAGCTGGTCTATGTAAGGCACATACTGGAGCCCTTTGATCTTTGATAGAAACCTGTGAGGTCTCTCTAATGGCTGCAGGTGCTTAGTATGGTACATGCCAAATGGGGCATTATACTTAATTATGGGCTGGATAAGTGCAGAGTATGTGGGGTTACAACTGCTTTTGCTCTTGAGGCAGTGCCTTTACTAATCAAGTGTGCTACATAGAAAGCTTTCCTTGCTATAGTAGACACATGGTGGTTGAAGTTAAGGTTGCAGTCAACTTGTGATCCAGGTTCCTTGCCACTTCATGGGTACTTGGGGTATTGTTGTTGATTTGATAGTGTTAGGGGACAGTATTTATACCGAAGGGAATGATGATGCATTTCTTTGCATTCAAGTTTGAGACCGTGACTAATACACCAGTTGTTGGTCTGTGTGAGACCCTCTTGGAGTATACTGACATCATTTGGGGATTCGGTGATTGCACCTAGTTTGCAGTCATCTGCAACTTGGTCAGTCACAACCTCTTAGTTTTGACCTGAAATTCTTAGAAATCTATACCACACATTAAGGGGCACAGTACTGACCCCTGTGGCACCCCACTGACACTGATACCCGAGAGCTCCTGCCCGGCGAGGGGGGAGGTGTCCGACCTCCCCCGGTACCCGACAGCGTCCTCAAAATATCGCAAAGATGTCTGGTGGTTGACATGGAGTCACCAACTTTGATAGTGTGTGTCTGGCTTGTGAGCCAGTTGGCAGCCCATCTTACAACGAAGGGATTCACATTCACTTTGCTAAGTTTATCTGTAATGTCTGAATGTGGGATTGTCGAAAGCCTTTGCAAGGTCAAGGTATGCTTTGTGCACAAATTTGCCCTCATCAATGGCCTTGGTCAGATTTTTCAAAGAAATCCACCAGATTTAACAGGCAGGATCTGCCCTTCATGAAGACAAATTGGGTACGATCCAGTGTTTGGAGGTCACCCATGTCTTTATTTATGATGTCCATAATGATACAGTAAACTCTCAGTTAACCAGCACCCATGGGGATTGGTAGATGCTGAATAACTGTAGTTTCTGGTTGCTTGAGAGTTACTATTAAAAATAGGCCTGACTAATACTGCACCCTATACTATTTGTCTGGTTTGACTTGTTCTCCCGTTGGGGAGAGAGGGAATTTATTCCTATCTTCCTTTTTAAAACTAAAAACATAAAGTATGTTTCTGTGGCGGGAAAACAAAGTGCAACACATGAAAATTGTACTGTATTTCTTCAATTTTTTTCCCCCGGTTGCTTGAGAGTGTGGGTTGCTTGAGTTCTGGTTACATGACAGTTTACTGTAAGTTCCATGGTCTTACAGATGAAGGCTGGTCAGGCTTATGGGTCTGTAATTCCCTGGGTCTGTTGCTAGGCCACCTTTGTGGAGGGAAATAGCTATTGCTGTTCATCATTTCGAAGGAACAAAGCCTGTAGTTAGGCTGTGATTGAAAAGGGTCTTAGTGGTGATGCTAGTTGATGTTTTAGCCTGTTTAGAAGACAGCCTGGGATGTCGTTTGGTCCCATAGATGCTGTGTTTTTTGCCTTGGACAAAGCTTTGAGGACCTGCTCTTCAGATACGTAGAGTGGGGGCGGGTTATTGTAAGTTAGGATGTGATAATGGAGTGAAATTTTCACAAAACTATCTGCTAGCACAGGGGTGGGCAGTTAATTTTCTCAAGGGGCCACATGAGAAACTGGGACTATTTTGGAGGGCCAGACCACTAGACTATTTTTTGCTTAAATGTAGCAAGTGTCATCGCTACTCTTCCAACTGTCCAGTGCATACAAATCAACAGCCCTCAATGGGCTTCTTATGGTTTAGCCTACAGACAAATTAATTTGTCTTAATGTATTTTTAAGTTATTCAATGCAAACTAGTTATTAGAACTAAACCATAATCTGTGCAGTTATAAAGATACTGGAACTTTAAACAATTGCTTTCTCATAGGAGCACTGGAGTAACTGTATAGCTGCTCCGCCATATAGAAATGGAGGAAAAGTTAGACAAGAGTACAGAAAAAAAACATTCAAAACAAGCTGAGAATCATGCCACTTTGAAGTCTTTTTACACCAGGCTAGTATTTAAATAGGGCTCACCCATACAACCCTTTAAATGCAAGTCTCACTGAAGCAAGAGAACCCCTAACCCCCCCAGAATCAGCTCTCCCTCAAACATCACAACCCTGCCACCTTCATTAAAAAGGCTTTACAAACACCATAAAAAAGATTCTTAAATACCCATACATAATTTGTTAGAAAAAAACATTTAAAGGCTAAAAATACAAAGTTAACACACTCGCCTCTCATTCACACACAAAGCAAGCTCACTCACCTCTCAATATCAGACATGGAAGTAGCAGCACCAGACCCCCTTCGGTTGTTCCTGCATACTGAACAATAATAGGCAAGTTACAAAGAGAATCAAATAGTAAAACTGACAGGAAAGATGCTTTGCTTATCCACATTTTACTATAGTTCCTGCCTACTGAACAGAAACAAAGTAAGAAATATATTTAAATTATCCAAACATGTCAAATGTCTGTGAACATTCACCTTACATACATCATGGTTTAGCTTACAGATTGGCAGTATAAAATGTCATACACAAGTTAAGTTAATCACATAGTTACCACACAACTCAAAGTGTAGGTACCATTGGTAACTCAACAGACTTACTTGTACACGTTTTTGTAATATGTAGTATTACAATACAGTTCCGCTTGTAATATCGCATACTCGCACATCACCTTTAAAAGCACACTATCGCAGGCAAACTCCCAAATGAATGTAACACTATACAACATCTTACTTTTCCTTTTCACATGCAGCAGTACACTCTGTGTTAGGTTTGGTAGGCCTCATTGCCACTGAAAACTAGGGAGCATAAAATAAAGCAATAGTATAAGCACCTTTTTCATAATAATCTTAACCTAATAACCCTAACCCTAATAAAACTCTCTACAACCACTCTCTACACCCCCAGGAAAATGGAAGAACTAGACTACAATTGTCACCTTTTATAGCAATAAAAAAGTAGTCTGAGTGCCAAACACTTCCGGTAACCATCAACCCTAAACTGTTTGTCCCTGGCAGGAGAAAAATTAAAGGCACAGTACGCAATATTGTTGTTTTATGTGCTACTACAAGCAAGTGTTTTGTCTGACTTCTTACAGGCTGGCCAGGGACAGTCAAAGGGCCAGATGTGACCCAGGGGCCGTACAATGCCCAGGTCTGTGTTAGCAGCTTTGCTGTCTCTGTGGGGTCAGTGCATGTGATAGCATTGTATACTAGTTCTGCAAATGCTTGGGTCCTACCCTTCAGGTTGCATACGTAGTTGTAAAATGCCTTATAGTTATCCTTGCAGTACTTGCTAAGTTTCTATCAAAGGAACCCTTGGAGGATTTGACAAGTTGTCTTATTTGCCTGTTGAGGCTGCGGTGGGTGCATTTCCATTGTTGGGCCTTGCCTTTGTTTTTTTGGACAGCAACTTTTTGTTTTTATTGTAAAGTTTCTTGATGCTGGATGTCCACTATGGCAGCTTGTTTTTACTTGGGCTTTGGCTTTGATTCTTTCCGGTACGGCTGAGTTTATACACTTGTGCAAGTGATTGTACGGGGCTTTAGTGTAAGCTTTAGCGTAGTTACCACTTCCCGCTTGGAATGCATTTATACCTTCACCTAGGAGGGTATAGTTTGCCTTGGTGAAGTTTTTTTAGTCTGATTTCACACATTGTGAGTTCTGGTGTTAGTGCCAGCTCAAAGGTGACAGATTTATGGTCAGTTTTAACTAATGAGGGTCCAACAGTTGCGGCAGTGCATCTGTTTGATGTGTTGGTGAAGACTAGACACAGAATGTTTGTTCCACTTGTTGGGGTATGGGCAGTTTGCTCCAGGGCATTTGAATTAACAAAGTCCAGGATCTTTTGTACTAGCGAGTTAGAGCTAGCTTAGGTTTCCCAACTGATGGTGGGATAATTGAAATACCCCATAACCAGTGTGTGTGCGGTAAGATCTGGATTGTCTCAAGTTTTGTCAAGTTGGCTTTGTGGGTGTCGTGACCCATGGAGGGGGATCTATAACTGGCTATGAATTGAATGGGGTCTTATCCACCGTAACCTGAACCTGGAGTAACTCCATGGAGTTGTCCAGTCTAACTAGATGGGAGGTGAATTTATCTTTAATATAGATTAAAACACAGCCTGCACTACTAATAGATCGAAGAGCTGTCTCTGTCCATTAGTAGTGCAGGGGATAGTCCTGGGTTAAATTTTCTGTTTTCCATTCATACATCCAAGTTGTGCTTGAATATGAACAGGGATGAACTGTGCTTTATGTGGATGGATAGTCTGATGCAGAGCAGCAGTACCCTCTATGAGATATACAACCATGCTGTAAGTCCATCAGTATTGGGTCAGAGGATCCTCTTAACATCTCCTAGAAGTTTATCCTGAGAGATGTCTCAGGTTTCTATTATACCAATGACATTGTTTAAAGTGCTTGGGAGGCTGTGTAGTTATATATGACCACTCCAAAGGTTTTGCGTTGTGATTCATTTGATCTTGTTGCTGTTTTTTTTTTTTTTTTTGCTGCAAAACTCATCATTCAGATTTGATAATAAATTCATCTCAGTAGCTTCAGCTATGCTTGTATCTACTTGTGGAATGAACCCTTCCTCCCACCCCACCAGATTAGTTTTGACCTAACCTAGAGGGACTAGACCCTATCCTTTACAAGGTCATCACATCCTCTAGTAAGGATTAAATATTTTCCCCCTGTGCTAAAGGATGCCTTAGTTACTCCCATCTTGAGGAAGACTGGCTTTATTTCTAATCTTTCTTTAGTTGGTAAAGCTTTTAGTGAAGGAGGTTTATGCACATCCGAATTATTATCTTCATGAGAATGGCATCTATGACCCTTTAAAGTCTGATTTTCTACCATGACACAGCACCGAGAGTCCCCCAGCTAGGGTTTTTAACAATTTCCTTATGTACAGTGACTGATGTAGCTATTCCATTCTGGTCCTGTTGTGCCTTTGAACAGCAGTTGATGCTGTGAATCGTGAGATCCTGTATATCACCTGTGGTGTGGTTCTCATTTGGTTTTACCTTTTGTCTGATCACACACACACATTGTTATCTTTTGGTGTGGAGTTTTGCCAGGTGTATCATGAGAAACATAGATGCCATGAGAGACACAATCCTGAGATACTCCCTCACAGTGATTGATGACTAATAAGAAAACCTTAGAAATAAATCTAGGTATATATCTGTTCTTTTTTCATGTGGAAGAAAAGGTTTTTGAACTGAGGTGTCTAGCTTACACCACTGGAACACAGTCTTGTGTGAAGGAGTCAAAAAAGACTTTTGAATACTCTCTTGGAATCATAACAAAAGATGTTAAAATATTCACTGCTGCTCTCTTGGAATCCGATTTTGAGTATTAAATCTCTCACCCAGGTGAGAGATGCCTGACACTGAAAAAGACTCAGCAAAGATAAGCAATTTGTCTGAATTTGGAAGAATGTGGATACCCTGTAGCCTACAGTGAGCTATAAATGGAGCCAGACACTTTATGAACATTCGTGGTGTAGTGAGTAGTCCAAAGGATAAGGCAGAGAGCTGATAATATGATCCAGACAGACAAAACCTTAAGAAATGCTTGAAGTTTGAATAAAAAGGGATGTGATGATAAGCATCTTTTAAATCTAGTGTTACCAGGAAACTGAAATGAGGAAAAAAGAGGTAACAGATAGTGAAGTGACAGCATTTTGAACTTGTGCACTATCACAAAAAGATTTAGAAAGGAAAGATACAGAACTGGTCTCCAAGTATTTTTTTTTCTTTGGCACTAAAAAACACAAACAAATCTTGGAATAAAATCCTTTTCCCCAACTGGGAAGGAGGAACTGGTTTTATCATTCCCTGGGACAGCATGTAATGAAGGACAGGTGGAAATTAGAGTCTGATATTGTCTGGTGGATGAAGAATTACCCTCTGAAAAGGAATAAATTCCTCCCACTGCCATTCGTAACCTTGATGAATGATCTTCAAAGCCCATTTGTGTGAAACTGTCTGCTGACAAATAGAAAAGTGGAGATTCAGACTTTCTTGAAGGGAAAGGGGGCTGCCTGTGTGTATGCGTGGGGGGGGGGGCAGGATTCCATCATTCTGACTTGTTGGACTGTCTTTAGTTTTGGGGTGGGGTTCCTGAATTTTTTTGGAATCGCCTTGTCCTTTTTTCCTTAAATTTCTGTATGTCTGCCTTTTGTTGGGACTATTGCCAATAGTGGATGGGGAGTTAGAGAATCCCTTAGAAATTTGGAAAAGGAGGGCTGAAAAATCTTAAAGATCTCCTGTATCACCTTACCCCTTTTATTACACACAATGATCATCTCTACAGCAGAGGTCCTGAGAATGCAGCCAGTCAAACCTTGTCAAAACAGTACAAGTGTTTATAGCCCTGGAAGAAGCATCATCCGAGTAACACACACTGAAGACAGTGAGTAGTAATTTTGTACAAGTGAAGAAACTAAATTACTTAAAGCAGATTTTTCCTCACAAGGAGAAACTGCAGACAAACCATTCCTCATGCTATCACAGTTGGTCACAATAAACTTTAACGTATAAGCCTGACAATTTGTGAAACACAGAAGTTTCAGAAATATACCCTTCTTTCCCCATACTTATCAATATTTATATTATTTTATTTATTTATTTTATTTTACATTTGTTGACTGGGAAAGTCCGACTGGACACAGGTCCATTTTCAGCAGAGGCCCGGGGAGAAAAGCTCCAAACATTAATACAGAAAAAAGTAGCTAAAAACAGTCTTGAATATGGAAACATAGTACAAAACATGTTTACAATAAGAAAAAAAAAAAATAACACATTATAAGTATATTACATATGAGGATAGGTAGGTCTTGGGAGAAGGCTCCCAGCCCTACTGCAGTTTAATGGGGAAAGAATTAGTCGTAAAGAAGAAAACAAAGCCATGTATGTTAAGAATAAGTTGAGCATAGATCGTAAAGGTTCACATTGTCTAACATATGTGGTAGTAATCTAATTCCCACTTAGTTGTTTTTACAAGTTGGACTTTAGGAGAACCTTATCTACCCATCCTTATCAGACAGACTAGGAATTGAATTAAGACGATGTTTATCAGCAGCAGGATTAACTAAAGCTATAGCTGCTGGCTCAGTATAAATTGAGCACTAATCCAGATCATCTCTTTTAGAGAAGATTCCCCTGCACCCTAGTGACAGGAGTGTGCAGTTAGAACTTGTCTTACTGAAGACTGTTAGAACAGGGCTCAGTTTTGAGCTTTTTTACTGGTTAATTGGGTAATTTGTTTAACTCAGTTTGCTCGTTTTCTATTGTTATATAAAAAAATTGCACTTTATTCATCTAGTTTTACTGTATTTGCATTTCTTCCTACTGTAGTACTTTATTTTGCTTTTGCTGCTTGTTCTTAAAAGTACTCAATTGCATTTTTTCTGCTGCATTTATTACTGCTTGTTAGTAGCCTTATTAAATTGTAACTGTTGTTCTAAGCTTTTGGTTGAAGCACTTGGGCTTCATACCGGTTGTTTTACATTAAGAAGGTTTGTGGTCTGTACTGTTGTGGCAGGACAGGTAGATTACATCCTTCTAAGTTGGGAGTTGCTGATTGAAGGCTTTAGTGTCTGTTATTCTAAAAGTGTATTAGTTCTGGTTTAAGGACTTGGGCTTTGGGCCAGTTATTTTGCATTAAGAAGGTGTGGTCTGCACTCTTGTGGGAGGAGAGGGTAGATTCTGCCCTTCTGAGCTGGGAGTTTCTGGTTAAAGGCTTATTGTGCCTGCTTATTTGAACTGTTTCTTTCTGAAATTGGTATGCCTTGTTTGCTGTAGCATAGACAAAATTCAGACCTGCTGAATCTAGCTTTGTTTGTATAACTCAAGCAGTAATCCATACCATCTTTTTTTGGAGAGGGTTCCCGTACAGCCTAGCGGCAGGAGTGTGCAGTTAGAAATTGTCTGATCAAAGACTGCTGGAACGGGGCTCAGTTTTTAGCTTTTTATTGGTTAATTGGTTAATTTGCTTAAATCAGTTTGCTCATTTGCTACTGTTATATTACAAAAAAAAAAAAATATATATATATATATATATATATATATATACACACTCACACACACACACACACACACACACACACACACACACACACACTTTATGCATCGTCGCTTAGCTATGGTTAAACTATTCTCAGCACCATAAAGTCCGCTGTATAAATTTTTCCTTAGAACGAGCCAGTTCTTTCCTCTCTTGTCTAGAGGGAAACAGTTTTTAGTACTTAATAAATAAGCACCTATCCAGGCATGTCTAAGGGTCAGCTTCCAGTGTTTTCTCCTGTCTACCTGATGAATCTGGGCATCTTGGGGCAATGCAGCAATTGCCTCATGTACACGGACAACCCTCTCCTCCTACTACCCAACACTACAACCTGTGAGAAATGCACTTATATAGCCAAACTGGAAGCAAAGCTCTCTTCACCCAAGACTGGACTATACAGTCAAGAGGAGAAGGTAAACACATGCACCACACCACACTCATCACATAGTCCCTCAAAACCTACAACACCAAAACACACACATAGAAACATGAAGCACACCTACATTCACGGAGGCTCTCAATAAAAATCTGCTCAAGCAACAGAGACCTCCAAAGCAGAAATGCAAGCAAACTCCACCCCCCAACACAACCCAAATGACAGATAGTCCACAAACTCAGTGTGCCACTCAACCACAGCCCATAAGGCATAACAACGTACCCAACACTCTAGTCAATGGTGACTCTATAGTCAGGCACACTGATGTTCCACTCACCAGGCTAAACAAGGAGAAAGTTACTGTCAGCTGCCAAGATCTGCCACATAACCCACATACTGAGGTCACTCCACAAGTACAAATATGACTCTATCATTGTCCATGTTGGTGTGAATGACCTGAGATGTACCTCCCTGGATTACATGAAAAGAGACATGTAGGAGCTCTCTGATCTTTTAGCCAAGGCAGGTGTGACCCTAATCCTGAGTAGCATCCTGCCATCACCCAGAATGATACCACAGTACAAGGACAAAATGATTGACTTCAACAATTGTCTAAGCTTCTGGTCTCATTCTAAGCGGATCCAGTATCTGTCTGCCTGGGATGACATGATTGACAGACCATGATGCTTTGCCAGAGATGGCCTGCACCCGTCACCCTTGGGATTCCGGATACTGGCTAAGGCTCTTGCCACCCCTATAGTGCCTTTTTAGGCAAGGTTCAAATGACAAATTCACCACCTTAACAGGTACAAGCAAGCAAAATCTGAGGGTGATGCTACTCAATGCAAGAAGTCTAAACCTCAAAGTGCATTCACTCGAGGCATTCCTTAAAATGGAGAACATCGACATCTGTGCAGTGACAGAGACCTGGTTCAAGGCTCCAGAGAACACCTCTGCATTACCAGTCTATAATTCATACCACACCTTTTGGCCACCTAACCTGGACCAAAACACTAAAGGCAGAGATGTGTCCATATTCATTAAGGATATCCCCACCTCCAGGCTAGTTGCTCAGCATAATGCATCCGAGATTATCCAAGTGTAACTAACTCTCGGCAAGACTGAAATCCAAATTGTAACTTGCTACAGATCCCCCACCATGCCCCAGGATTCCCACTCCTCATTTCTTGATGCACTGGAAAATATTAGGGTGCAACCCAACACCCTAATAATGGGCGATTTCAAGTACCCCCACCATTAACTGGGAAAACTACTCATGTACCAACTCTTTTGCTCAACGTTTTCTCTAATTCAAGAATCCAATGCCTTGGATCAACTTATCCACACCCCCAACAGGGGCACCAATATCCTAGACCTGGTCATTACCAACATGGGCGACCGGTGTTCCACACCAGAGGTCAATTCCTGTTTGGTCAGATCTGACCACAAGCTAATCACCCTAGACATTCACATCCTGCCCCCACCCTCCATTAGGGAAACCACTGTAAAAAATTTCTCCAAAGCCAACTTCATTCTTCTTAAGACAGAAGTGGCAAACTTCACGACACCCATGCAGATGGACAGTAGATGGACGACTGCTGAATCCTACACAAATGCACTTTATAAGCACTTACACAAGTGCATGGATTGTGCCATCCCTAACAAAACCAAGATGCTATCCTCCAAAAAAAGGAAGCCACTCTGATGGTCCTCTGCCATAAACAAACTCTACAACAGAAGAAAGAAACTGTTGCAAAAAAGAGTAAAATCCCATGATTGGAGGAACTCCCTGGTCAGCCTCAGTAAGAAGCTGAGATCTCTCATAAAATCCTCCAAAGCTAGTTACGAAAACAAAATCGGCACAAAGCACTCTATAGCAATGTCAAGAATCTCAATGGCAACACTCAGATCTGCTCTGAGTTACAGCACAATGGCACTAAATATACAGAACCATCTGATATTGCCAACATCCTAGCAGATAGGTTCAGTGCCAACTTTACTCCCCTCTCACCCCCTAAAGGGCCCAGCTCTATATCGTACGAATGCAAAGTTCCTGTAATCACAGCAACACAGGTAAAAACCACACTCTCCAAAGCCAAAAACACAGCATCCATGGGACCTGACAACATCACTGGCTGTGTTCTACACAAACTGCAGAATGAACTGGCACCCCACCTAAGCACCATGTTCAATCATAGCCTCACCTCAGGCTTTGTGCCCACTGAATGGTGCACAGCAATAGTTATCCCACTCCACAAAGGGGGAGCCACCATGGACCCCGGGAACTACCGCCCCATTAGCCTAACGAGCCTGGCATGGTCAGTATTATCATGGATCTTATACACAAAGACATTGGTAATCTCCAAACTCTGGACCCCACCCAGTCCGGGTTTGTAAAAGGCAGATCATGTCTCCTAAACCTGATAGACTTCTTTGAAGCAGTCACCAAAGCTGTAGATGAGGGTAAGGTGGTTCACACAGCCTATCTAGATCTCGCCAAGTCTTTTGACACCATCCCCCACTCTGGAATTATAGATAAACTCACTAAACTAGGTATAAATCCCTATGTCACAAGATGGGTTGCCAACTGGCTCACTGACATAACCCACACTGTGAAAGTAGCAGACTCCAAGTCGGACTTCAGACCAGTGACAAGTGGAGTACTACAGGGTTCAGTCCTGGGTCCTCTCCTGTTTGGTATCTACTTTTCCTGAAGTACAGGCTAACAAAGAAGGTATTTGTCTAATGAAGTTCGCAGATGACTGCAAACTAGGAGCCATAATCAAAACTTCTAATGATGTGGACATCCTACAAAAGGGCCTCATGGGGACAGATGCCTGATGTCAAAGCCATGGCCTCAAGGTCAATGCCAAAAAGTGCATTGTCATCCCCTTTGGTAAAAACTCTGTACTCATGAGCTACCACATAGGTGGTAGTCTACTTAACACCGAAAGTGTGATAAGAGACCTTGGCACACAGGTGGACAGTAGTTTCTCCTTTGATAATCACATCGCCACAGTAGTCAGGAAATACGTCTGCGTGGCACACCTCATCACAAAAGGTTTCTCATCCAGGAAAAAAGAGGTCATTGTTCCCCTGTTGGTCACTCATTAGACCCATTATAGAGTACATCCCTTTTGGTATGTACCTCACAAGACATCTACAACAACTGGAAAGGCCACAGAAATACCTCAAAAAGAGGATTACCAGCCTCAAACAGATGCCCTACACAGACCGTCTCAAAAAACTCCAGCTTTACTCCGTCGCATATTGCCTACTCAGAGGCGATCTCTGCCTAACACACAAAGCTATGTCAAAGCCAGAGCTGTTGGACATGCTCCACTTAAAGAAATCCCAAACCCTCTAAGCTACACGCTCTAGGGACCTAAACCTTGTCACTACAATAAACAGAACATGCTGGAGGGATAGATTCCTGTCCCAGAGACTTCCCATACTCTGGAACAAACTACCTACATATATCAAACAAAGTGCCTCATTAGCACTCTTCAAGAAAAATCTTGATGATTGGATGAGAAATAGGAAATTCACCCCGGGGATCGCCTCTGTGGCTCTGCTTGACAGGAGCACAGGAAAATAACTTTCTTGGGTGGCGAAAGCCAGAGTACCCTTTTGGCTAGGCTTATATCGGCCCTAGGGCCAATAGCCTAGTACCTACCTATGAACCTATAAGCGTGTACAGAAATGTAAAAGACTGAGGAACTTTATACATTACATTGGCCTTTTAAGGGCAGCAGGCTCACTGTCAGGAAAACTGCAGGCAGTGACACATACCTCCCAAAGCTGACTGAACTGGAAGAATGGGTGAAGGTTATGGAATTCCCTTCTGTAACCGCTCAAAGAATTTTCTGATCGACTAATAAACCTTAGTTTTTTCCCACTGAATGCTCCAGATCCTTAAGTCTAATTCCTTGCGCATTACCTGCTCCATAGGCTTAAATCTAATATGCAACATCAACAAAACCTGCTGGAGAGAGAGGTTTGTCTCCCAGAGGTTGCCCCATCTCTGGAGTAGACTTCCCATACATGTCAAACAGAGTAACTCGTGGACCCTCTTCAAGCGCAACCTTGATGAGTGGATGGGAAACCACAAATTTCTACCAGGGGTTCCACCTTTGTCCCTCACTGACAGGGATGACAGGTGCTGACTGAGGTTTGTTTCTGCGGCTAAACTCTTGGCTAGGCTTGTAAGGGTTCCAGGGCATTTAGCCTAGTAACCTGCTATGATCATATGAAAACACTGGTACATTCTGAAAATAGTCTCAGAGAAAGAGCAACTCCCACAGGAAGAATCAGAAATTGAGCTGTCCTCGGAGTCTGAATCATAAATCTGAGAAGAAACCCTTTATCTCTTTGTCTTGATACCTGGGCACAACACCAGAGCAGACGAACACCAAACAGTAGCATACATATCTAATGTATTATGCATAAGCAAATTAGCAATCATCTAGTCATCGGTAAAAAGGCCTTACATTTGCACAGAATCTTGCAGAGAGGTGTATCTGCATGTTTTCAGCTAAACAATGGTTGCAATATACACCACTCTTTCATATAAAATGTCCTAAAGGCAGCACGTAGAAGTGAAAAGCAAAGGACCCAGACTTGAACCTTGTAGTATACAACAGGTAGGAGAGTATGAAGAAGAATTAATCCCACAAAAATACTGTGCCCTGATCAAGGCACTTAACTCTCTAAATCATCTCTGGTCCCCAGGACCTCTTTAAGTTGTTATAGGCAATAGCAGTCATGTGCTACATCAACAAGCAAGGGGGAACCAGGTCATAGTCCCTTTGCAATAGCTTCATGGCACAGTTTCATTCTTACAGGCATTCTGCATTCTGTCATAGCAAAATTGTGTGGTAGGCAAGCTGAGCAGGGCAAAGGCAGACATTCACAAATGGAAACTAGATCAGGGGATCCTCCAAGATTTGATCCAGATGGGGGGAGTTCTTCAAGTAGACCTGTTTGTCTTCTGTCTGAACAATCACCTGACAGTATTCTGCTCCATGACTCCATGCAAGAAGGCCTGGAAGAAAGATGCCTTTTCCTTTCCATGTACAGGAATGTTCCTGCATGCTTTTCAACCCTTTTGACTGATATACAGGGTGCTTCTGAAGATTCAGAAGGAATCTTCCAAGATCAGTGCAGTGACTCCCTTCTGGCCCTAGTAACAGTGATTCCTCCTCCTTTTGGAAATGGCCATGTACAATTACCACAAGCACCCTAACAGACTGGATCTACTCATATAAGATCAGGGTTGCTTGATACACCCTACTCCCAATCAACTTAACTGACTTCCTGGATGATAGGGTCTTAATTTCCTTTAGGCATGTTTACTGAGGATGTGTATCAGGTACTAATAGAGATAAGAAAGCCTGCTACTAGGAAATCATATATTAAGTAAAAAGCAAAAAAACAAAAATGAGCTTGAGAACACAATCCCAATAAAGAACACTGGTTTATTGTATATGTTAGCAAAAAACACTTTCGGAGAGCTCAGTGTCCCTCCTTCATCAGACAAAAAGCACTAACAACTTCCCAGTACATTTATATAATATTGTTAATTATGCAATCAACTTTAATTAGATTAAAACAACAATTGTTATAATTAAGAATTAATATTAAAATTGAGACACTAGTGAAGAAATCATATATTACCAAATGGAAAAGGTTTTCTAGTTGATGCCAACAACTTAACCAGCACCCATTCTGGGTTAGTTGCTCTCTGGTTTTACAGTATTTGTGAGAGTTACTATCCTATGGCATTTCTTACTACTTTATCAAGGTTCTTTTATCGGCCATTTCAGCATGTCTGCCAGTGGATCATCCCCTTTCAGTGCATTCTTATGCCAAAATGTAAACCAAAAACAAACAAAAAAACTGAAGCAAAGCCCAACCAGGTGTGTATCAACTCTAATATAAAACAAAACCAAAGCACCTAAATGCAAGACAGAGGAGACCAATGTTTCTAGCGTATTCTCAGTTTAATATCCACTTTTGTTCTCAAACTTTATCAAATGGGTGTCTCAGGGTATTGCCTTTTGTTATACTTACTACAGCAAAACTATTCCAGGTAAGGCCAAGGCCCCAATATACCAGGACCTTGGCTTCACCTATGTTTTCTTGGAAAAGGTTGGAGTCTAGAAGTATTCTAAAACATCAACTTGGTCCTCTGTACATGCTTTTACAGATTATAACAAACTCAATTCCTTCTTCAAGTCTAGATCAGGCTTTGTTAGGACCATTGTCCAGGGGTTCCTGGCTCCTTCTCCTTCCACCACCTAAATGGTACTAAGCTAGGATTGTCTAGCCATGTAGCTAAGGCTACTGCAGCACTGTTCAATTATGATGAACATAATACAGTTGTGTAAGTAAACTTTTAACAGTAGATATTAATATGATCACTGCTGCAGTAGCTGCTCTCTTCCTTCATCACCCTAGTTTTCTAGTGTGATGTTTACACCAAGGTATGGCCATTTACTTTTTTGTGTTTTTTCTATTATTTTTCTTTCAGGAGTCATCCTCCTCTCTTAATCATGAAAGCTCTGATAGGCTTGGCACCTAAACCTGTTTTTTTGCTTAGCTCAGTTCAAGTTGACTGATGGTTTTGGGCTTGTGGAAAGTGCCCTGAAGCTTTGGTAGCTAGATGGCTGTCCTCTCCAGTGCATTATGTAATCCATATAGCTAAGGTTACTGCAGCAGTGATCATTCGAATATCTACGTTATGGTAAGTTCATTTACACAATTGTACTTTTCATTTTAGGAACACCACTGTTATCAAGCACCTTACTACACTTGCAGACCTCCCATTAGTGTTACATGCTTTGGCTTCCAATTGTTAGGACTATTGTAATGCACTTTACATGGGGCTTCCAGATTGCAGACATGACTGCTACAGCTGTTGCAAAACTTACTTCCCTGTTACTTACTGGAAATATGGCAGTACTGAGTGAGTTGCACTTGCTGCCTGTTAGGCAGAGGATCATCTTTTACATTTTAGTGTTGGTTTATTCCATATATGGTTTGTGTCCTCCTACATGCATGTTCTGCTTGCTTGTCACTGGCTAGTCTCTGCTCAGCCTCTCATGGGCTATTAGAGGTTCTTGATTTGTGGCTTTAGTCATGTGGCATTCAAGTTTTTGCTTTTCAGGGGCTGAACCTTTGGAACATGTTACTTCAGTGCTGAAAGAGCTCCCAAGCCTGAGCAGATTAAGATGCTCTTTTAAAGAAGCTTTGGCATTACCTAGTCTTTATTGATGGCTTCTGTACTGCCCTTTTACATTTTTAAACTGCTAAACTCTATTTTTTATAGCCCAAGCTAATTGCTGTTTAATATAGTGCATTGCATTTTAAAGTGTTTTGCATTTAACTTTAATTCTGCTTCTTTTTACCATAGTCATTTATATTGTTTGACAACCCATTTCTAAGGTTTAATTTGTTTTATGTGTGCATTTTACATAACTGACAAACTACTGTTTTATTATTTATTGTTCTTTCACAATGTAGTTAAGTGACTACTTTTTACTCTTGGACTGTGTCGCTGGCTATCATACCAGTTTGCTTGCAGTATTTGGGAGTGCTGATAACCTGTAGGGACTGTTACAGTACGTTACCATCAGATGTCTGTCATGATGCTCCTGACTCAGACAAACACTCCTTTACTCATTCACCACTATTGCTTGAAATGTCTTTTGGGAACCTTCATAGAAGTCTCACTAGGTTCTTCGGTACTACCTGTTAGATGGAAGCATCTCAAACACAGTCTTTGTATACAACAGAGTGTGTTGGACAGGTTGCTTTTGAACAAATGTCTAATGTCTTCATAGGAAATGTCTGCTTTAAGTAAAAAAAAAAATCTGGGTTTCTCATACTTCTTCAAAACCACTCCTGTCTGCTTTCCTGTGAAACTTTATTGTATTCTCACATTATCTCTTTTTTTCTAAGGTATGTCTTGCACCATGGTCTTAGTAGTATTTTCTGAGTGTTTTCTTTCAGTCTGTCATTAACTGAAATCAGAGTTTTAGGCTGAAATATGTATCCTGCTCTTATCTATTACCCGTCAGTAGTTGAGCTAGCAGTAAACTTGCACCTTTTGAGTGAGCATTTCTGTATCCCACCAAATGGAGATGTACTCTTTATAATACTTACAGTAAATGCTCTGAGCTGTCTATTAGGGTTTTCATGGTTTATACTGTGTCCCTCATTTTGAGCATTGAGTTGTGAGTACTTTAGACTGGAGCGCAAATATTTTTGATATGGATTTGTTAACCCAGTAGCCCACTGGACAAAAATATCCCTTTTTAAGGACAACCTATATCAGTATTGCACATATGGTTTTACTACTAACTTGTAAATTTTATTATTTATTTATTTATATATATTTGTTGACCATGGTCGAGCACTGATCCTTTTGGATATTTTCATGACTCAGCTAAAGTACACTGTATGGTTAAGTGACTTGCTTAGGCAGATCGGTGCTGAGGGAGTTAACACTGTCTACAGGAAGGAGCTCATTAGCAACTCATAACCTTAATCCCCTTTGCTAACTAGCTCTATGAAGCAGGTGAATAATAGCTAATGTTAAAACCTCTTTATTTCTTCAAGCTCTTTGTCTCTGTGTCTGCTGACAGTTACGCCTTCCCTTTTGGTCTTGAACCCATGTACTGGGTATAATACCTTTAGCAAGACTGTTTGGTGCCCCTCCCTAAATTCAAGGTGATGATCAAAAAAGTGTTCTGTCTCATCAGAGAGGCATTTTGTACAGACATAATGCTGTAGTGTAACAAGTAGCTTTGTTATATTGTAGCAAAGATCAAGCTAAAATGATTCAAAAGCACTGATCATACCCCCTAAAACTATCACCTGCAACCATACCCTTGTTGCCCTATCCTTAATTCAGTTTTGCTGGGTGATCTAGGGACAGAGGCAGGACCCGCTAGAGGGCTACCATACCAGCAGCCATGAAGGATGATAATGAAATTAACTGCAGCATGTATAAGTGCAAAACCAGAGTAGCGAGTAATGTGATTACGCAAAGTCCACTGTTCTACATTAACACCCAAAACTTTTACTGTAACTTAATATGACAACAGTAAAAATCCTTTAATTATTACTGGGCATATTGGCTGCCTGTAACTTTAATCAGAAAAATTCTTACACTGAATGTGTAACATGCCCTTCAAATGTGGAACAATAAGGAACATGGACTTTTTAAGACTCAAAATAAGGATCATTCCTCATAGTTATGTCATTTGAGAGGTATGAGTAACAATAATAATAACAGTAATGGGATTTCTACCCCTTTATTTTTAGCTTTGCCCTGTTTATTGAGCAAAGAAGTTGAGAGCTGTGGCCAAGATTGTATGCAGCAGCTGTAACATTCTAAGAGCAGCACAGAAACACTGGTGCTGTCCAGTGTCCTCCATCATCACCCCATGGAGGTGGTTTGAGCTCTTAGATTTCTCCTTACAATGACAACATTTCTACTTTGTCACTAAGCTTGCCCTTTGTGGTTCATGTGAGCACCCCATGTCACTTTTGGGCATCCTGCACATTCTCCGTGCATGTATATGCTTCCAGCCACAGCTTAATGAGGATCACTGTTATTGTCTAGGGACTGCTAAACCCACTTCCCTAGTTTTTCCCATGTCTGAGCTGCACAAGCCTGCAGTTGCATAGTGGCAATGATTAGAAACCCCACCTCCTCTTCTCCTAGCATGGGGGAAACCAGCATCAGCTACTCACTCACTCCCCCTCTTCCCAGTCTGGTCCTTCTGACACAAGAGCCATTGTTAAAAACACACTTATGATCTTTAAAAAACTTTAACCTCACTTCTGAGTTTGTCATTTATGAATATATATATATATATATATATATATATATATATATATGTATATATTCTTCTGTGTTACTTAGAGAGTTAAATGGAGTATTTTAAACAGAAGTCATTGCATACCCAGGGTATGATTTGTAGAGAATATTTAACACGTTCAAGGAGAGGAAAGCTATAAGAACAGTAAAGGACTTTGAGCGAGCAGGACATGTTCTCTTATCTTTTGAACAGTGTTGAAGAAAGCATAAAAGAAGTAAAACATTAAAATGTGATTTTATTACAGACTGTTTCTGTTTGCAGTAGTAGAGGATCATCTGACATAGCTTTCCTTCCATTATTACTATCTTATGATGTTTACCACTTCAGGATGTCTATTTTTTAACCAGTCGTGCAGTCCATGCATCTGTATTATAGCATTCATGATAATAAAGAAAGAATGATAGTGCATTAGACATTTATTTTATTATTTTATTTCTTTAGGAACTTCACTGCACTAAAATGTATTTAATTTCCTTAGGGGTTTGGAGGATGGTACATCGGCTCGAGGCTGGGGAAGATTGGCTGCAAGATATTGTCATGATCATTGGATATGTTTACATTTTGTACTACATCAATATAGCAGCTGCATTCAGTCTTCAAATGTCCAACTGCCAGAAAGTGCAAGGCTGCATTTGCCTGCTGTAGAAGATTCAGAGAGAACCCTGAGGTTTGCAGTAGAAGCCCTTGCTATTCTACCTTCAGATAATATTTTGCCAGTTTTGCGAAGTATGAAGATCCTAGTTCCAAAGGTACCAGTTTCATAATATAAAAAGAACCTTATAATTCCTAAATTTAAAAAATGTGTAATTTTTAGCACATAATTATTATTTTTTTCCCGATGTTTGTGTTACAGCTTTGGAGCTCTGCTGAATCACTTTGTGTGGAATGTATGGAAACAGCTTGGAAAGTTATTTTAAGTCTAAGTAACAACCAGCAAGTTTTCTGGCCCATTCTGAAGGCCTTCATTCGTTTTGTATTCGATCAGCAGCTTCTTGCTGTTGATATGACACAAGGTCATCAAGTTTTTATGAAACTTAAAGAGGTAAGGCTTATGCGCACTCTTCATTTTGGTTAGCAATATGCTGTACAGTTGAAATGATTTTAAGTACATGGGGGTTGGAGTAACTGTTAAGGAGTCTACCTTACAAATACAAGGTGCAGGGTTTGGTTCTTAAATGGAATAATTGGCTAGGCTTAAATTTTTCACACTATCCACATCCACCAGCAGACCTGTTACCACCGGGGTGCCATAGGGGTTACTGCTGGGCCCCCTAGTGTTCAGGTCAAAACTAAGGGTTTGGGGCTTGTGCCGCCCGTGCCCTGGCCCAGAAATCAAGGAGCCTCAATCCTCACGACTAACACCAGTGAGGGGCGTCTCATGTATGAGGAAAGGATAACAAATGCACACAGTAAAGTGCAATTTCCCTTAAGAGCACACAGAGATCACAGTCAGTCTGGGGCTGGTCGCTCCCTTGCTCTCCAGTTCCCCAACAAGACTCCCCACTGGCACAGCTATAGTGTCCAGATCTCAGCCTAGTGGGCAAGCTAAAACCTCCAGCACCCTCTCTGTCCAACCAGTGCTTCGTGTCCCTGCCCAAGTAGCTGACACACACACATGTACACATGTACACACACACACACACACACACACACACACACACACACACACACACACACACACACACACACACACACTTTGAAAAGAGTTTATACAACCACACAGGCACTCCTGGGGAAGGCTGGCACAGGTTCTCCAGCTGTGCCCCTTTTTCCCAGACTATACAGTAGTAACAGCTGCCACCACCCACTAATATTTATCAGCTACCCAAAGGCCCTTAAAAGGGTATCCAATTATTACTGTGCGATATTATAATACAATTGGTAGTATAGCTCAGGGCTAAAGCTATTGAAGTGGCTTTGTACAATATTACCACAGGCATGCACGTACTCTAAAGAGCTTAAATTATCTCTACAAAAACAGCCACAGTTGAAAGGGTTTAAAAATGTTTAATAACAAATAGTCAAAACACAAGACAATACTTTTTATTACACAGTGCTAGTCAAGAATTCATAGATCACAGAGAAATACTTAAAATAATTCAGTAGTGCAGTTCTGACATCACAGAAAAATACTTAGTCTCATCTTTCTAGTTTCTAGCTATTTCTAAGAGAAAACACAAGTCTAAGATAAACTTACATATAGAACACGGGTAGAGTGCTGATGAGTTGGATGGTCAAGACAAAATTGCTTAATGCTCTCTGATTCTCTCTTTTTTTAAATCACATTCCTGGTTCATATTAAATCAATCTTCACACTCCCCTGGGTTCCCAAGGTAACAGAAACTACATTTACATTCTTCACCTCTGGGCAGAAACCAGAGCAATAAAGGACATTTATGCATGCAAATTCTGTCCATTAACTCTGGCCTTAAAACAATAGACAGGATGCCCCACTCTAGACTCACTGGCTCTGAGTCCTAACATCAAAGGGTCACAACATGCTTTACTTGGTCAATAGAGTGCACTGTTGTTACATTTTTTTTCCAGTTCTACATGTAACACTATTTTTACCATTTAAGACAACAGGCCTGTAGTTTACATTAATATTTGCAGATGACAGAATTATCTCTAAAATTATATCTGGCTAGGCTGGCAGCCTTCGCCTGTCTTCACAGGGCTGACCAAGTTTGTGGATGACTGCAAACTGGGTGCAATTATTCAATCCCCAAATGATGTGGAGATGACAGTGGATGTTATGAGTGGTACTACAATATTATACCCCCTCTTTATATTTAATGCTGCTGTGTCAGTTGTGGAATCCTTAAAGCTTTTGGGATCTGTAATCTCCCAGGACTTGAAGTGGGAAACCAATGTAGGGTCCATCATAAAAAAAGGCACAGCAGTGAATATACTTTCTGCGACAGCTGAGGAAATTCAACCTCCCACAGGAACTGTTGATTCAGTTCTGTACAGCAGTCACTGAGTCTATTCTCAGTTCATCCATAACAGTCTAATCATGACAAAAATAGGTTACATCGAATAGTCAAGTCTGCCAAAAATATCATTGGTGCTAGTTTGCCTTCCTTACAGAACGTGTACTATTCCAGAATCATGAAAAGGGCAGGGAAGATGATTACTGACCCTTCACATCCAGGTCAACATCTTTTTGAACTATTACCATCAGCCAGGCATTATAGATTAATACGCACCAAAACAACCAGATATAAGAACAGTTTTTTTTCCACAGGCCATCAAGTTCATAAACGGTTAACTCAGCTTATTAGGTTGGGATATTCTTTTTCCCAAGCCTACAAGGATTCTGCAGTATTGTTTACATATTGTTAATACTTGTTTCTTTCAGTTTATTTCAGTATTTCTTGCACTGAGTTGCACTTTGCACCTTGTATGTATATGTATATTTAATTTTTTGTCTTGTTCTTAATAGTTGCATGTATGTAATTTGTCTTGTTCTTAATAGTTATATGTATGTCGTTTATGTAATTCATACTTGGAGAGTCACTGAAACCGGAGTTAAATTCCTTGTATGCGGTTTTTCTGATTTGATTTGATTCTGATGTCAGTGTACTTCAGGAGGGTCTTACGCAGATCGAAGACTGGTATCGTAGTCACAGTCTCAAACTGAATGCAAAGAAATGCAGTATCATTCCCTTTGGCACAAATAATGTCCCTTCACATTATCAAATCGACAACACTACCCTAAGTACCCACAAAGTGGTAAGGGACTTGGGTTCACAAGTTGACCACAACCTTAACTTCGACCACCATGTGTCTACTGTAGTAAGTAAGGCTTTCTACGTAGCACACTTAATTAATAAAGGCATCACCTGGAGAACAAAAGAGGTTATGACCCCTTTATACTCAGCACTAATCTGACCCATAATTGAGTATAACGCCTCGTTAGGCATGTACTGTACAAAGCACCTGCAGCAATTGGAGAGACCTCAGAGGTTTCTAACAAAGAAGATCAAGGGACTGCAGCATGTGCCGTACACAGACAGAGTGAAGTCCCTGTCACTTTACTCTGCATCATATATAGACTTCTTAAGGGAGATTTATGCCTGTCTTTCAGAGCAATCTCATACTCAAACCTTATGAATTTGCTGCATGTCTGTAAATCAAACAGGCCACACATTCCAGGGACCTAAATATGGCTTGCAACCTAAATAGGGCATGCTGGAGGGACAGATTTATCTCCCACTTACTATCGTGTCTTTGGAATAAGCTACCTATTCCTGTGAAACAGAGCACCTCTATGACACTGTTCAAAAGGAACCTGGACGAGTGGATGGGGCAGCATAAATCTGTAAATTCTTACCAGGAATAGTGCCCACAACCTACCTGGACATGGGTAGTTATTAATACATGCAGTCTTTGGTATTAACTAACATTTCTACAGCATTACATTGGGATGAAATGGCTAGGCTTGAAATGACCTTCGGATCGATCGATGGCCTAGTAATCTCCTATGATCCAATGTTTATCATTTCTGCTTGGGAGAACATGCACATCATTGCCAACATTTGTTGTAAATTTCCATCATCTACCCATTTCCGTTCCACTGCAGGGCACACTTTTTCAGTTGGTTCATCTGACTCATTTCCCAAGAGGTTTTCATCTTCATCTGATCTTGGACAGCCACTATCTCAGTGTGCACAGTCAAACCATGGATGACAACAAGGCATTGTCCCTATCGTTGAATCATTGTAGTAGACAAAGAAACTAACATATTTCAAGTTTTTCTACCTTGTACTACATTTTCTTTACTGCCTAGTAGCTTTCTGTGTTATTATGCAGACATTTGTGCATTTATGCAGATATTTGTCTTCTAGATGTTGTATTATTGTTTGAGTTCATTCACTTTATGAATTAAAAATGTAATGCCATTAAAAATAACCATCCTGTTGGACTGTAACTGTCTTTAGCATTATTTTTTTTTGTTTTGTTTTGATCATCCAGTCTCAGCTAAGGCTCAGAATACTCTAAGCTTCTCCACCGATAACCAGTAGGCAGCATTGTTCGAGTGAGCCTAGCTTGGAATTACTGTCTGCCCCTTTTAAAGTCCGAAAGTAAAAATTCAGAGTTGTTGCACATTTACCACACTCTTCCAGGTCACTATTGGTACCAGTTGTAATGGGTTGATTTGAAATATCTGGACTGTAACATAGTGTGGTCAAGCATAAATAATAGATATAACCTGCATGCCCAATAAATTAAATAATGATATTGCAAAGCTGCCAACAAAAAACATGAAATAATTATGTATTCATTCAGTACTCACAAAACAATGATCCACAGCATAAACCCCTGCCATTACAGGAATAAACAGATCCAAACTGGGTGCAGTTTCCATCTCAGTGAAATGCTGAAGCACACGCACACAAATTTATTTTATCATCAAGGACAAATCCTCTGCACAACCAAGGTGTGCCATTCCTTTCTAATAAGGAAAAACTTGTTTACTCTCCTTCACCTAGAGGTTTTGCAGAGTTGATACACTGTAGCTATCTGAGTTGTGCAATTTCAAACAGAAGAGCATGTGCAAAAATATAATCTCTGTCTTTCTACATGTTAGTATCCATGCTACACATTAATGTGGCTTATACAGTAATGGAGATATGTGTATAACTGAGATCCAGCTGGCAAAATAAGGTTAATATATGCATTCTAGAAGAAAATACATATATGCATTTACTGCTTTCTACCAGAAAGTTAGGAGCATCTTTGTGCATTGTTGGATCTTAGAAATAAAAGTGACTAGGTATAGCTGGTTATTAAAAAAAAAGTTTGTCATACTTCAGTAATATAGCCACTTCTGTTACTGTCCTTACCCATAAAAACAGGCCAGGTAAAATGTCCATCGCTTTCTGTAGATTTGAGGTAATGACAGGTCATAATCCCGTAAAGTTGTTACACAGAACCACTGAACTGGAATAAGCAAGGTTCTTAGTATTTGAGATTGTAGTACTGTAGCATGGCCTTCTAGCAATGGAATGGTGATATAAACACAAATGCAGATAGCCTTTCTGTGCAAGAAAGTGCGCAATATGACTGACTTCAGGTATACATTTTCTTACATCCAAACTTTGTTTCTTGAGGGTTTCTTGACAAAACTTACTTGAGTCTATGAAGGAGGAAGAAATGAAAATGCTGAAATAGCAAACCAAATTAGATTAAAGACATTGGATTAAGAAAAAAATTATGCAGTTCTTTAAAAAAATCATACAAGTTGCATTATACTTCATTTTTCAGTAAATGTGCAGTTTGTAAAAGATATTTGTGAAATTGCATATAAAAAGGTGCACATATGTTACTGTGTATATATACTGCAGACTGAAGATGAAATTAACACTGGTGTGCTTGCATCTGCAGTACCTGAATCCTAAATCTCATTGACTATTCTACTTTAGCTCTATGTCAGAAGAAACTAGACTTCAGTCTGTTCAGAACTTTTATTTTAAATATCTTGGGCAAGATTTTTTGGATTGTTGTTTCATATTAATTTTTTTAAGTAAAGTGCTTAAATTTATTTCAATTAAAGAACTGTGTCATTCTATTTGAAATGCTTTTGGCTGATGATTTTTTTTTAATTTATGAGTTTAATGGTATGTGTATTGAATATGGTGTACTGACCACTGTTTTGATACCAGTCTATCAAAACATGACTGCTCAGATCTAAGTGCTATCATTCAGATATCTAAAAGTTGGCTTATATTTAATAATACTTAATGGTAAACATCAATAATTGTTCCTGGCTGTTTCAGAGTGGTCTGGCTTGTAGCAGTATTTGTGTGTATTGGGGGAGAGAGAGAGCTGGTACTGGAGAGTTATCTTGCATCTCCCCATCTCAAAAGTGTGTGTGTTAATTTTGGTAGAATTTCAATTAAGGTTTTTAAGATTTCTCTAAAGGTATTCGGCTTGGTCTGTGATAGGTGAAATCCTGGAGAGACTGGGATTATAACCCTGATCTGAAGTTGAACAATTTAAGCATTATTTGAGTGTGACAAGTGTTGTTGATTACCCAAGGCAGCAGCAGCATGCATTTACCATAATGCCTTCCATATTGGGTCTAAATTAGTTTGTCGCAATGCAGTTGCAGCAAACAACGGATCGTCGACCCTCATTCAGTGAAAATCGTTTCAGGGATTTGCTGAATTTACTGATGGCAAGAAAATACTTGCCTTACATCACAACGGACCGACAGCTATGCAAATTGAACCCACCCAAGTGGGGACTTCACCCCAATACCCCCTGATGTGGGGTGCTGCACCCCCATACCCCCAACTATATATACCAACTCTGAGATCACACAACTGGAGAAAAGGACAAAGTTGTGCTGTACGGCAAGTATTTACTTGTCCGCTGTAAATTCAGCAAATCACTGAAACGATTTTCGCTGAATGAGAGTTGATGACATGGTGTTCGCTGCAATTGCATTGCAACAAACTGATATAGACCCATATTAATTCAGTTGCAGTGCTGTGGAATGAGAGTCTATGCAGTGTTCATATATTACTTGGTGTCAGCAAGTGGGAGTAGTATACTTGTTCATCACATGGAAAAGGAGATTTTGCTTTGTTTCCCTTCCATAAAGCAATAAAAAGAGGAAGGCAATGTCATATACAAAGTAAGGCAAATGTTCTAGCCACCTTTGCTAAAGTAATTTTACCACAGTCATGCTAGGCAGGACCAGTATGAGCAGAAATGCAATATGAGAAAAAGCAACAAGCCATTTTTTAATACCTTTATTGAATTATCACTTGTGACATAGGCAAATTTACATTTATGCAAAAGTAATCAAAACTGTATTAAATTAACATTAACAAACATATTATACTTAACATATATTGCTATATATCATATAACCTAAGTAACATTACATAAATTATTCAATTCCTGCTCCTTTTTTTAAACAAGAAACATCTTTATTAAACCATCACTTATGTCATACATATATATAAATGAAAACGAACCACAGCGACACAATCCTAGTTGCAAGTATTTTACATCACAAACCATCACATGCTCTACTAATTATTCCTTTTGTAATGACAACTTCTGTTCTAGTTTCTTAGACTATTTCTGCATGACTATTGTTGTCTTTCTTAAAGGCCTGCAATCATCATACATCACTTATTATCTACCCAGTCATTTTCAGTCAAAACGTTATAGATCATTTAAGTCCTGCCTTCTTTTAAACCTCATTCCTTCCCTGTATGTGTTGTTCCCACAATTCCCATTTTTTCTTATGTAGTTTGCTCCTACCCTTTTCTAAAGATCTCAATTCCAGTTGTTTTATCTCTTTACTATATTCAGTACTTCTAATGTAGTTGGTTTACCATGTCTAGGCAATTCCAATTCTGTAGCAAAGCTCAGAAAAATCATCCACTCTTTGCACCAATCCGCCCACCCTGCATCTCCGACAGTGCATCCTGCAGGGAATCCTTAAAGTCCGCCAACCCACGTGCTCTGTCCTCTAACTCTATTATTTTTTTAAACATCTCTTCCTGAGCAGTCTCATGTTCAGCCAGTGTTTTCATTTCGACCTTTCATTTTTGCACCTTTATCAACTTTATCATCTCATCTGAATATTTGTTATATCTATTTTTATTTTTTTTTTTTTTACAGTTTGATGACCAGGGAAGTCCACTGGGCTTTGAAAGGCCCATTTTCACTGGAGGCCTGGGGAGATAAGCTCCATAACACAGTTACAGTAACAAGACAAATTACAATTCAAAATGTCAGAATATTATCAATAGCAAGTTAGATCCATCATTGAGGACAGTTTGTTCAAAACAGACATATAGTACATGTTACAGTGCAACTTAGTGAAATTAGCTGTTCAAAAACAACAGACATACAGTATATATTCCATTACAACGTAATGAATTTAGCATAAGTCAGCGGTAGTATAGGTCTAGTGGTAGTGAAAATTTGGCTTATAGACAGAGTGAACATAGTATAGTATATACAGAGAGTATGTTAGTAGAATAGAGGATGCAAGAGAAGAGTGGTGTGTTGTGTGAAAGATAAATTAAAAAGTTGGAACTCGGTGAAAAGCAGGGACAAATCCACTTGCAAGGATAGATGTATATGAAGGAGGGATTTGAAGTTGGTGGGATTTGCAGTGCTTCGAAGGGAGGGTGGTAGAGAGTTCCAAAGTCTGGCTATGGAGTAAGATAACAGGAGGTGGCCAGAAGGCCTAGACGGTTTATGAATTTGTAATAGGTTTTGGTTTTCTGACCAGAGTGGGTGATTTGGAATATAGGGGGATAAGGTGGAGGAGAGAGCTGGACAGCTAGAAGGTTTGAAGATGAGTTTATGAGCTGTGGAGAGTTTTAGCAGGTTTAGGTAGTGTGGTAACTCAAGCCATTGAAGAGAGAGGTAGTGATGGGATGAATATTTGGAGTTGGTGGCAAATTTGCTGATTTTATTGTAGCAGGAGTCTAACTTGGATTGTAAACCGAGTTGGAGATTGGTGAGCAGGGGCCACCATATGTGAGAGAGGAGAGAAGGTAGGTGAAGGCTAATGTCTTTCTGGTAGCTGGAGTAAGGAAGTGATTATGTCGATACAAGAGACCTAATTTCTTGTGAGTTTTTTTAATAGTGGTATTTATATGGATGTCGAATTTTAGATGATTGTTGATGATGACACCGAGGAGCTTTGTGTGAGATATGATTTCAATGGGGGTGTTTTTTCGGGTTAACATAGTGAAGGAGGGATTATCAATAGTGGAAGTTCTGGAAGGAGTAAATATCACTAGTTTGGTTTTGGTCACGTTTAGGGCAAGGTGGATGTTCTTCGTGTTTCACTGTTGCAGTCATTACATTAGGATAATCTGCTGGCAGGTTGTCCTCAGTCGGCCTGATTAACAAAGTCTTGGGTTCTGTGTCGGTTGCTGTCCCTTCTTCCATGACGTCAGGTCGTCAGGGGTATAAAACATGCAGCTGATGTCATTACCGCTGTCTTTCTTGCCGTGCGGTGCCCGAAGCAGAAGCAGTTCACAAGTGCCGGTCAGCCGACTCCTGAAATTTTCGTTTTCGAGTTTCAGAACCGAAGTCTTCAACTTAAAGCTAAGTACCCCGTTGGGGAAACTTTTTCTTGCTCCTTACCGATGTCAGTAAACGTTTATAATTGCATTACTTGTGGAAAGCAAATACCTCATAGAGATTTTCATCTGTACTGTATTCCTTGCGTAGGCCCTGACCACGACGAACCTTGCTGTCGGTTTTGTGCTTTATTTAACCAGCGCACTATCTGTCGTCGATACATTTTTGCCTCTAAATATTTCGGTTCTAGTTTTAATTATCCAGAAATGATGTCGGTTAGCCAACCGACTACCTGAATTTTGAAAAACACAAATATAAAGACCAAGACAGGCCATTGAGGTCCAAAACTGCCGACGACGCTTCTCCTAAGCCAGTCGCCAGTTCGCTGGTACTTAGTGAGGCGCTTTCGCAGCAGGCCTCTACTGAGACCCATTCGAAGTCCGGTATGCTGCGAGATGCATCAACTATGAAACCCTTGGATGGGTCCGGAGCCACTGTGCAGGCACTGGCTTCTGAGGGTGTATTCAGGCCTACAGACTTGCATATCAAACCAACTCCACCTTCAATACTAAGGCCTAAATCTCGATCTATGTCGAAAAAAACGATGCCCAGGCTACATGTTCAGACCCCTATGCCTAAAAAACAAATTATCAAAATGATGAAGACCTAATTACTCTAATCAGGGGTAGTCAAATACTATGACTCTTCTGATCAGGACTCTGGTTCTTCTGACTCTTCTAATGATTGGATTTGTCTATACCTACTTATGAGGATTCTGATGCAGAGGACTCCATTCTATCTGCTTCCCCCCGAGGATTTCTCTTTTGGTGAAACTTTACATACCTTAAGGGAGCATTTCCACTGGGAAAATAAGGAATTCTCTGATTCAAAAAGAGGCTTAGGGATTTTCTTCTTTTACCTCAGCATAGACCTTTGGCTATACCTCCTGTACTAGACATTGTTGATGTGTTTTCGGAATCCATTATGGCCCCTGATTCCCTGCCTCCAGCACCTTGTAAACCTGACAGATACTACAGGCTTCCTGAGTCCCACAAGTTCCTTTTCAAAAATCCTGTTGCAGATCCTGAAACCATTTTTCAAGGGCCTAAGGGCATTAAGGCTTCTACTGCTAAAAATCCTAGCCCTTCTGATAGAGACTCCAGGGCGCTAGATGGGGTAAAAAGGTTTATACTTCTGCAACCTTGGCTTTTATACTTCTGCAACCTTGGCTATCAGGGCTTTAAACTGCCAATTTCATATGTTAAAACATCAACAGCATATTATTGGACTGCTTAAACAGAAAATGATGTTGATTTCTGACTGTGTGGAAAATAAAGATTTACAGGATTTATTGCATTCTGCTGAACAAGTTGGAAAACATACTTTGCAATGTGGTTTTGATTCTTTAGAGGCCTCTTGCAGGGCTGCTGTTACTGGGTCTGTGCTTAGAAGGCATGCTTGGCTTAAGGAGCAATCTCTGCCTGACCATATTAAAGCAAAATTGTTGGATGCTCCTTTAATTAAATCAGGACCGCCTGTTTGGCAATAAGGGTGAAGAAGTTTTAAAAAAATGGAAGATAAAGCTAAAGCTATGCAAACTGTAAAAGATTTCTTACAAGTGCAACCTCCTAGATTTAATAGGCACTGGCCTACTAAGAATTGGTCCTTTCCAGCTTCTTCCAGATCCTCTCAAGCCAAATCCAGACACACCAAAAGCACCAGGTTTCAGTCCCAAGGGATTCTCAGACCTAAGCAATGGGGGGCCTCCACTTACAAATCTGGAAATAACAAGACCCCCCCCCCCCCATGGTAAACAGTCTCAATGACTTTCGTTTAAAATTACCAAGCACTTACATTTTAGCCGCCCCTTTGGAGGGAAAGATTGCTCTTCATGCAGAAAACTGGGAACTCATAACCCAGGACAAATGGGTTTTAAATATAGTGTCCCAGGGATACAGATTTCACTCCCACACATTGTCATCACCAAACTGGTGGCCTGACCTGCCCCCAAATCAGTGGGCAGAGGCTCAAAAACAAGTACTTTCCCTATTAAACATGGGGGCTATTCAACTGGTACCAGAAGAGGAAAAGGGGCAAGGATTCTACTCCAGGCTCTTCCTGGTACCCAGAAAAGACAAACATGGCATCCAATTCTGGACCTGTCTACTCTAAACACCTTTCTGGACATTCTAGAATTCAAGATGCTGACTCTTCACCTATTACTTCCTATGCTAGGCAAAGATGCCTGGTTGGCAACTCTAGATTTAAAAGAAGCTTATCTGCATATCCCAATCAGTGAATCTTGCAGAGGATACATACGCTTCAAAGCAGGCTACTTGCATTATCAGTTCTCTGCACTGCCCTTTGGCTTGTCTACTGCGCCCAGGGTATTCACAAAGTGGCTGACTCCAGTAATTGCATTTTACAGGCAAAGAAATATTCAAATATACCCATACCTGGACGATTTTCTAATTCAGGCAGAAAACCAGGCCATACTTCTAAATCATCTGGCGTTTGTAAAAATGATTATAACTTGTCTAGGGTACACCATAAATGAAAAGAAATCACAACTTTTACCCTCTCAACAAATTACATCCCTGGGTGCAAGCTTGAATACAACTGCCCAGATGGCTTTCCTCATGCCAGAAAAGCAAATTCATTTGGTTACTTACTTCAAACCAGTGGCCACAAAAGCCCTGCTATATCTGCAAGACAAATACTGCAAGCCTTGGGGTTCATGGCCTCCTGCATTCTTCTAATTCCATAAGCAAGACTGCATTTGAGGAAACTACAGTGGTACTTAAAAAGTCTATGGAGTCAACATTGTCACAGCCTGGAATAATGATTCCTATCAAACCTTGCCTACACCTGGAGTTCCTATGGTGGGCAGAGGCCTGCCACCAAAACAAGGGGTTACCATTCACACTACCCCTTGCCACCCAAACCCTAACTACAGACACATCAGACTATACATGGGGGGGGCTCATCTGGCATGGAAGTGCATTCAGGACAAATGGAACCCAAATCAAATGGACCTACATATCAGTCAAAAAGAAATGTTAGCTGTACAGAATGCTCTGACAGCCTTCAAGGACTACATTAATCCAGGAAAACTTATGGTAAAGACGGACAACACCACGGTTATGTGGTACATAAACAAGCAGAGGGGTACACATTCCTACCCCCTCTGCAGACTAGCCATGGCATTGTGGAACACGGCCTTGAGCTACCAAGTGCACCTATAAGCTCAATTCCTGCCAGGAAAACTGAATACACTGGCATACGGACTAAGCAGAAATCTCATGGATCCATACGAGTGGAAACTGGAACCACGGATTTTCAACATGTTGACAAGCAAATGGGGGGGGGGAGTCCAGACATAGATCTATTTGCCGCCCCCAGAACTACCAGTTGGACAAATTTTGCACAAGGACTCCTCACAAAAAAGCCTGGAAAGTGGATACTCTGTCTTTCAGCTGGAAAAACCTGTCAGTCTACGCCTTTCCCCCTCCGCCTCTGCTCTCCAAAGTTCTGCTAAAAGTCAAACAGGACAAACCAAAAATGATTTTGATTGCTCCAGAATGGCCACACCAACACTAGTACCCACTCCTGCACAGTGTGTCACAAATAGCTCCATGGCACCTGCCTCAGACACCTTCCTTACTGTCTCAGCAGGAGAACCAAATTCTGCATCCTCAGCTACCAACATTGAACCTTGCAGCTTGGCTATTCACTTAAATTCACCCTTAGCAAATCTGTGATGGATCTCATCTTGGAGGCGAGAAAACCTAGTACTAAAAAATCTTATGCTTACAAATGGAAAAGATTCTGTGCTGGAATCTATCTCAAGGAATGAGTACAGCAGCGCCCAATTTACCTCAGATTTTACAATACTTAACTAAGATGCTTTACAAGGGCCTGTATTTTTCCTCCATTAAAATCCATACCTCAGCCATTTCAGCTCATTATAACACAGAACCATCTCTCTTCTCTCATTCTCTGCTCAAGCAGTTCCTCAGAGGGGCCAAAAACTTGAAACCACCCAGGAGAGCTCCAACCCCTGCCTGGGACCTTAACTTTGTATTGGAGAAACTCACTCTACCTCCTTTTGAGCCAGCTGCCACTGCAGACTTAAAATTTCTTTATTGGAAAACAGCCTTCCTTCTAGCAATCACTTCAGCTAGAAGGATATCCGAGTTACAGGCCCTTATGGCAGTGGAGACTTTTATAATTTTTCATGCAGACAGCATGTCACTCAGGACCAGTCCATCCTTTATGCCCAAGGCGGTATCCAGTGTGGCTCTTAATCAGTCCATTCATTTGCCAACTTTCTTTCCCAAACCACAGAACAAAGGGGAACAGATTCTGCATTCATTGGATATGCACAGACAACTTAGATTCTACTTGGACAGGACTAAAACTCGAAGAAAATCTGAACAACTGCTGGTAGCATTTGCTGCAGGGGGCAGAGGGAAAGGCTATTTCAAAACAAACCATTTCTAAATGGATAAGCCATTGCATTCATTTCTGCTATAAGCACCATGGAAAACCTATCCCCCAGGGAATCAGATCTCATTCCACCAGGGCTGCATCTCCTTCTGCAGCCTTTCTCAGAGGTGTTCCTACCAGGGATATTCTAGAAGTTGCTACCTGGAGTTCAGTTCATACTTTCACCATGCATTATCATTTACCAATTTTTTTCTAAATCCAGAGCTGGCTTTGCCACTGCTGTCTTGCAGGGGCTTGTAGCTGGTCCTAATGCTGTATAAATCCATCCTCTCAACCATAGCTTTAGGAATCTACCCAAATGTAATGACTGCAACAGTGAAACACTAAGAACATAATACAGTTGTGTACACTTACCATAAATGTAGATGTTCGAGTGTATTCACTGTTGCAGTCCTGGTTACCCTCCCTCCAGCCCTATATCTCTACTTTCTGTTACTATGCTTAAAAGCCTTTTTGTTGTATTTGCTTTTGGTTGGAGGTATATATTTCTGTGTTTTAAATTTTATTTTGCTCCCCATTCGAGGGGCACCTGACATCTGGGGCAAGAAAAACTGAGGTAATAACGTCGGCTGCATGTTTTATGCCCCTGACGTCATGGAAGAAGGGACAGCAACCGACGCAGGAACCAAGACTTTGTTAATCAGGCCAACTGTGGGCAACCTGCCAGCAGATTACCCTAATGTACTGACTGCAACAGTGAATACACTCGGACATCTACATTTATGGTAAGTGTACACAACTGTACTTTGTTCTGCATCCAAGTTTCAGTTTTGCAAAGGCTAATTGAGTTTTTAATAGTAAGTCAGAGGGGGTAAAGCTTCTTCCAGTTTTTCCAGCCATTTGTTGCTTGTGTTGATATACTTTTTCAGTATTTAATTTATTTTTAACCAGGACTGCGTGTAGTTGTTTTATATCTTCCTGTAGTTTACTGGAATTCATTTCTGGAGGTTGCATTGCTTTTTGCTGAAAAGCTGCATAACTTTCCCCAGTCAGTCTTTCTTTCTCACTTTTTGTAGCTGATTTTTTTCCAGGTCCTTTGTATTTCTTGTTTCCTGGTATCCAGATGGGCTTTCGCTGGAGGTTCTCCCATGGGGACAGAGATTTTGTCGGTAGACCGTTTCCTCTTGTCCCAATCCTTACCATTTTTGACCACTTTCTTGTTGGGGGTTTGAGCCCCTGAAGTGGATTCCATATTGGGGGGGCAAAAGAAGGGATAAGACCCCTGAGGATTAATTTATTCCTCCTGTCTATCAGTGTGCGCTGGTTAAAGCCCATGCATATAGAACAAGAGGTATCTAGATGGGCTGCCCCTAAGCAGATTACACACAGAGTATGGCCATCAGTGGGAAGGAGCTTATCGCCACACTGTGCATTTTCTAAAGCCTGCTGGCTTAGAATCAGCCATAGCAGGGAAAAAAAAGAAACAGAGGAAGACCTAAGCTATCAGCCCCTCTAAACTACCAGCTAACTAAAAAAATACTTTTTATATTTGTATATTTCTTATTACTAAGGGTTGGAAAAGTAAGGAATAGGGAAAAAAGTGAGAAAATATTAAAAGCGAAGAAACTTGCAGTACCCAAAAAACACTTGGGTAACCTGGAGGGAGCTCAGCGACAGACCCCACAGCTGTTCAAGTGAGTGTCAAACGAGATCTGAGCGATGGAGGGAGAGTGGGGCATTATGGGTAGGAGACGAGGAGCTCAGCTTTCGACTCAAAGGCTGGAGTATTCGGCAGAGTCAGATCCGAGGACAGATCTGAAACCCGCAGGTTGAAGACAAATGAAGCTACAACATTATGGTAAGACATAACTTTTTTTTTTTTTACCCATTCTTCAATACACCAGTTATTAGTAACAACAAACATGTGGGTCAGAGAGGTAATGTCTTCAGGCCATAAAACAGAATTTTGTGCAGCACCACTTTCATTTCCTGTTGCACCTCCCACTGCTCATGATCAGATAACTTGGTTTTACAGTGTTTTAAACAAAGTCTTCCTTAGCAGGTGGATATTTACTGGGGTGAACTACTGCTGACTTTTGATTCTCCTGTTAATGTCATAGCTCCTTTCTCCATGGGAGCCAACTGGTGTAACCAACAGGACATAGCTTTATCTTTAATTACTGGACAGGTATGCTGTTCAGTCAGCACCTAAGCGGCAGCAAAGAAAATGGTTCTATTTAAGATTCTTTTGTGTACCAAAGAAGAAATATCAGCAGAGGCCCATATAATTAATACATTACAGAGTTGATCAAATTTTAGAATACCAACTAAGTAAGAAAAATGGTCATGATGTATGGCCCACAGACTTTGCTACCTGTCTTGATTCTACCTGCATATGTTCTAACTATGGCTGTGCATGTTGCCTATTGAAATTATTCATAGCAGCTTTGGTTATATGTGGGAGACTTCCAGTACCAAAAAACAGAATAAAAATAAAAGTCAACTAAAACACAGTCCAAAGGCTTCACACGCAAGGAACTCCAGACTGATCCAACTCGCTTCAACTTTATTAAAATAAAATAAAATAAAATAAAAAATATTAAGCACTTTCGTCCAGATATATAGGACTTCAGAATATAAAATTCGCGTTGTCTGCTCCTTTGTTGTATATGTACTCCCATCCAGTCACAACAAAGCTTGTAATAAGGCTAAATAATATTTTGAACTTTTTTAAAAAGAAAAAAAACATTTTCTTCCTGTCCATAAAAACAACAATTTAATACAGCACAGTGTAAAATCAACCTTCCTGAAAAACACTGTTGGGCTTTCCTTTGTCCAATTTTAATAATAAACTTAAATTGTTTGGGATGTCAAGTTATTTCCAAATCCATAAGGTTTAACCAAGACTGAATACTAATGTACTCATTTAACCCTGGGAAATGAGAGGCTTGTAATCTCAACTGCCATTTAATTTCCTTTACTTCTAAAAGCATCATTAAGTCTTCCCCCTGGAGTTTACTCTATCACACTGTCCAATATACCGAATTTAAACATAGAGGGTTGGCACAATTTCCTGTGTGTGTGTACAGGGCATTCAACTAATTTCCTTTTGTAATGTCATACTGGTGTTCTTAAATTCTTCTGCGAAGACACCTGTCAGTTTTCCCCACATAGCAACTTGAACACGCCATATGTTTAGCTAAATGCAGTATTGGTTTAGACTGACAGTTTCCTTTTAAAAAAGTATACTTTTGAACCTAAACTGTTGTCTGACTTTAGGTTACCTGCTTCCAGTATGTAGGGACACTTGTCACACCTGCCACATTTCTTGGTTCCATTCTTCCTTTTATCACATGTAGTCTGTTTTTCAAAACCCTGTTCAAACCATGTTTTTAAATTTTGTCCTGTTTTATAACTAAAAGTAGGGCTGTTACCTAGTAATTGGTGTATTTTGGGGTACAGTCTGAAAATATTCCATCCCAACCTAACAGTTTTCTTTACGTCATCAGATTGTGGGCATAATTCCAATACCAAGGTTCTTCTAAATTTGTCCTGTGGTTGGTAGTAACCCTTTCCCCAATAAAGGTTTGTATTTGATTCCCCATTGAGATTGTACTTAGTTTCTGGTTTCTTTTACCAGATTTCGGGGATACCCTCTTGCCACAGACATATACTCTACATTATCTAGTTCTTTTGATAGCTCTACTAGGTATGAGGTCATTCTCTCAACTGTCGCACATTGTCCTTTCACAAGGTTTCTTTTTTGGGGCAAGGGGTGACAACTTCCAGACTCTAAATATGAGTTATTTGTGGTGGGTTTCCTAAAAATCATAAATGTAAACCCTGTCCTAGTTTTTGTAATAAGTGTGTCCAAATAATTAATTCTGTCATGGCTAAAGTTGTAAGTAAAACTCAAAAAAATTACTGGAACCATTCAAATCTACAAAATTTACAATCTCACTTTCTGTTCCTTTCCATAGTATAAAAACATCGTCCAGGAATCTGAGATATAATTTCAAAGATATATACGAAAAATGCTAGAAATCCCATACCGAAGAGCAACTTGTGACCACTGGAGTAATAAAATAAATATATCCAAATGTGCCAACCAACAGCAGCAGTCACTGTATACGGCAAACTGAAAAAATCACGAACTGGAACGTATGAATAAAAACTAATTTATTGTGAACGGTAAGCGCTTTCACTAAATAGCTTCATCAGACCAAACGTAATGGTGTAAAACCCGCATTTAAAAAATTTAAAACAAGCAAAGGAGATCAAAAAATTACATCAGATCCTGAAAAGCGCTACTAAGTATCTAAACACCCCTAGCAGAAACATTTATAACAAAAAAAGAATGACATCTCAGAACTCTATAAGACGACATTCTGTCTCCATAGACACATATTTAAAGAATTTAAGAGGTTCTATTTACTCATTTATTAACAACATTAAAATATTTATCTAATTAATAAACTGATTTTTTACTGTATATAACAGCTATAAAAAAAAGACGTAAATTATATAAAGCTGTTAAAAACATTAACTATTCATGAAAGCATTAGCAATTACAAAGTATGTTGGCAAAATGAGCTCAATTAGCTAAAAAGTGCAGCTTTACATATAAGGCAGTGATCTAATTATACCTCTCATAATAATGTGGTACAAACCACTTATACAGAATAAATGACAAACACATGGACAAACTATCGAGCCTACTTTATAGATGCGTATGTATATGTGAATATAGACTCTGTATATAGCTTACTAGGTAAATATGTTAGCTGTATAGACTCTATAATGCCAACGTATGCTTGTCGTTTGGCATCCAATACTCAAGGGCAATCGACAATGCATGAGTAAGGCCCCTTATTATAACAATAAATATACAAACATATATACAATCTTTTCATTACTTTACATTAAGACTAAAATAAAGATGTCAAAATGACATCAAAGAATGAAAATAACACGTCTCAATGTATCAAAACATTTTTAGCTAAAACCAATCAATAATGACATGAAAACAAATTAAAGTGAATTACCCAACATGCCTTATTTGTATCAAAAAATGTTTTATACATGATACATGAATATGCAAATAAAAAAACAAAAGAACAGTGGGTACATAGTGTTTAAGCTAACTATAACAGCAATAATTTCAAAGATGCCTGAAATCTAGGCGTAAAGATATGTTTGTTCTTCCACACTAAAATAACCATGTTAGCATACATGGGGGTACAAGAGTCCACCATAGCACCTCCTTTTTCTTGCTTGTATATTTCACCCTCAAAAAATATAGTTATAATCCAAGAATAAGGACATCACCTCTACTATCAAACTAGTTTTGTCATTGGAGAAGTTGGTAATCCTTCTAATAGCATTGTAGAATTATTCTAACCCTTCTTGTTTAGGTATTGTTGAAAAAGGTTGACTACATCAGTAGTCAAAAATATCAAGTCTTAATTTCGTCTTTTAACATTCCCAAAAAGTCCAGTGAGTCTTTAAGTGGGTGTGTCACTGAGTTAATTGCGTGTTTCAACAAATGATCTATAGCCAGTCCAACTGGATAAGTTTTAGAAGCTCTTGCTGCCACTATTAGTCTAAATGGAAGGTTGACCAAATCTTTGTGGGCTTTGGGAATACCAAAAATGGTGGGAATATATGGATTATGTACTTTTAAAGCTTTATAGGTTTCAAGGGAGATTCTCTGATCTAAAATATATTCTTCCAGAAATGATTCTATCCTTTAATATCCTATATTAACTTCATTCATTGATACTGGGATGTATATTTCACCATCGTTCAATGCATTAAATATTTCTCTAGAATAATCTCACGTGTCAAAAAGCACAATCCCCCCATCTTTATCTGGTTTCATTATTCTAATTCTATCATCTTCTCACAATTGGTCTATAAGCTCCTCCTCTTTTTCTGTTAAGTTGTCACTACTGTATTTTCCTTTCTGATGCTGGGTGTGCAGTTTATACAAGTCATCAGTTGTAACCTTTTCCAGTATGTTAAGTATCGGGGGATTGAAGCAACTTTTCTTTTTAACCTTAGTAATGTTGAGTCCGGTTTCTTTCTTTCGTTTTCTTTAAAGTGAACTGCTAAATTACATTTTCTAATAAAACATTTAATTTCAGTAAAGAGTCTACCAAATCAAATCTCTTTGTGAGGACATATTTTAATCCTTTTTGAAAAAGAAAAATGTGTTCTCGAGTAATACTGTGCCCTGTGTAATTAAAAATGTGGAATCCCTGAAAGGAATTCACTACCTTCCTGGTTGTTATCTGATCTTCATCAGTCCCATTTCCTCTAATTGATAGTCTTTGTCTTCCAATTTGTACATTTTCTAAATCCTGTCATGTCTGGGGGGCACTTGTGCCCCTCCCTTCCATTCCCTTAATTCCAAATTTCTCCATTTCTTGTGTGTGTGTGTGTGGGTGGGTGGGTGGGGGGGGTACAAATTCTTCCTATTCTCTCTCTATCCCTGACCATTGTAATTTAATTGTTGTTTGTTCCCCGTATGTCTGTAATTCATTCCCTATTCTTGCCTAACAATAGGGTGGTTGTGTCCTCTCTTCTTAGTTAAATACGCTGTACCGTTTACAAATTGTTCCCTGTCCCTTTCAGTTTTCTTCATTATTCATTTAAAAATGTTTGTACATTTCTTGTTGACATTCAGTAGTCTCCTACCATAAAAAGCTTCCCATTTTGGAAACAATAAATCATTTCTCATGTCACAATTGAGTTCCAAAAGCTCGCAGGTATAAGCATCTGTATTTTTTTATCATCATATTTAATCTTTTTTTTTCCATTCATTCAAATCCATGCCGGTCAGACATGTCCATAAATTCTATGAACATGTGATCATTGTAATTCAACCCAAATGGGAATTGTACACTCAGAGGCCCTGGGGAATGATCTTTAGCTCTAAATATGTTTTAAAATATCCATTATCTAACTGCAACCCTTTCATTCTGTGCAGATGTTCTTCATGTTTCACTGTTGCAGTCATTACACTTGGGTTATCCTGCTGCCAGGCTACCCTCAAAGTCTAGGTCCGGCGTCGGTTGTTGTCGCCTCTTCCCTGACGTCAGTGCGCCAGGGGTATAAAAGATGCAGCCGATGCCATTTTCTTCAGTCTTTCTTGCCGTGCGGTGCCTTAAGCATAAGCAGTTCGCAAGTGCCGGTCGGCCGACTCCTGAGATTTTCGTGTTCGAATTTCAGATCCGAAGTCTTCATTAAAAGCTAAGTACCCCACTGGGGAAACGTTTTTCTTGCTCCAGACCGATGTCAGAAAAAGTTAATAATTGTATTTCTTGTGGGAAGTAAATACCTCTTAAGGACTTTCATTCTTACTGTATTCCTTGCCTAGGCCCTGACCACAACGTTGCTAGTTGTCAGTTTTGTGCTAGATTTAACCAACGCACTATTAAGCTTTGGTACGATTTTGCATTACACTATTTTGGCAGAAGATTTAATTATACGATGTCGTCGGACAGCCATCCGACTACTGGAATTCACAAGAAACGTAAAGAAAAAGAAAAGGACAGGCATCCGAGGTCCAAAACCGACGACGATGCTTCTTCTAAGCCAGTCACCGGTTCGCTGGTTCTCAGTGAGGCGCTTTCGCAGCCCCTGACGCCCGCTACTTTAGACCCGCAGGCCACTACCGACTCCCACGTGTAGTCGCCTAGGCCGCTGGAGGCTCAAGGTATTGGACCTTCAGAGACTATTCCCTCAGATGGGTCTGGAGCCGCTGAGCAGGCATCGGCTTCTGAGGGTGTTTTCAGACCAACTCAGTTATACATTAAAACAACTTCAGCTTCAAAGGCAAAGACTAAAGCACCCTTAAAGACAAAGAAACAAGTACAACAGCCTCATGGACAGGCCTCCATGCCCAAAAAACAGATGCTCAAAATGGCCGAAGACTTAATTACTTTGATCAGGGCTTCCCATCCTCCACCTGATAAAAGGCCTAGGCAAGAGACAGAATATGAATCTTCAGATCAGGTTTCCATTTCATCTGATTCCTCTTTTGATCAGGAATACTCTCTTCCTCCTTATGAGGATTCTGATGCTGAAGAATCTATCCCTTCAACCTCTCCTCCTGAGGATTACTCTTTTGGGGAAACCTTGCATACCATGAGGGAGCATTTCCACTGGGAGAGCCAAGATTTTTCTGAATCTAAGAAAAGGCTCAGAGACTTCCTTTTACTACCACAACACAGGCCCCTGGCTATTCCACCTGTGTTAGACATTGTTGATGTATTTTCAGAGTCCAGTCTGACCCCTGACTCCTTACCTCCAGCTCCAGTTAAGCTGGACAGGTACTACAGGGTTCCTGACTCTCATAAATTCCTTTTCAAAAACCCTGCTGCTGACCCAGAAACTATCTCTCAGGGTCCCAAAGGGGTCAAGGCTTTCACTACAAAAAACCCTACCCCCTCTGACAGGGATTCTAGGGCACTGGAAAAAGATTTACACTTCCGCTACCTTGGCTATAAGGGCTTTAAATTGCCAGTTTCATATGCTCAAATATCAGCAATATATTATGTCACTGATTAAACAGAAAATGTTAACAAATTCTGAAGGTACAGAAAACAAAGAAATGTAGGATTTATTGCATGCAGCTGAACAAGTTGGAAAGCATATTTTGCAATGTGGTTTTGATTCTTTGGAGGCCTCCTGCAGAGCTGCTGTTGCGGGTTCTGTTATCAGGAGGCATACTTGGTTAAAGGAACAAAGTCTACCTGATCATATCAAAGCAAAGTTATTAGATGCCCCATTACAGCATGATACTTTGTTTGGTGTTAAAGCAGAGGAAGTGTTAAAAAAAATGGAGGACAAGGCTAAATCTATGCAAACGGTTAAGGATTTCTTACAGGTTCAACTTCCAAGATTTAGCAGACACTGGCCTACAAAGAATTGGTCCTTTCCAGTGTCAGACAGACCACAAAGGGGCAGATAGCAGATCCCAGCCCCAAGGTTCATACAGGTCTAAACAATGGGGTGCTTCTGCCTCCAAAAGTGGAGAAGACAAATCACAGCCATACAGGAAACAGTCCCAATGACTTCCCCCTGCCTGCACCAAGCACTTATCTTCTGGCAGCACCTTTAGGGGGAAAACTAGCACTTTTTTCTCAAAACTGACCCATAATAACCCAGGACAAATGGGTCCTAGACATAGTGTCACAGGGCTACAAGTTTCACTTCCATAACCTGCCAAGAACAAACGGTTGGCCAGACCTGCCAAAACATCAATGGGCAGAGGCACAAAAGCAAGTCTCATCCCTCATGGACATGAGGGCCATTTGACAAGTACCAGAACAAGAGCAGGAACAAGGATTTTATTCAAGACTGTTTTTGGTACCAAGAAAGGACAAGACCTGGAGACCAATACTGGACCTATCTATTCTAAATACATTTCTGGATATACCAAAATTCAAAATGTTGACTCTACAGCAACTTCTGCCCATGCTGGGCAAGAAGGCTTGGCTTGTGACTTTAGACCTAAAAGAGGCATACCTGCATGTCCCAATCAGACAAACATGCAGAAGATACCTAAGATTCAAAGCTGGCTCAATGCATTACCAATTCTCTGCACTGCCCTTTGGGTTATCTACTGCTCCCAGGGTCTTCACAAAGTGCCTGGCACCGGTAATTGTCTTCTGCAGACAAGGAGGAATACAAATATATCCTTACTTGGACGACTGCCTCATTCAAGCAGAGAACAAGGACATTCTACTACAGCATCTGGCATTTGTAAAGAGATTTCTAACAGGTCTAGGGTACACAGTCAACAAAAAGAAATCAAAACTAGTACCCTCTCAAGAGATAATATTCCTGGGTGCAAGCTTAAATACAACTGCCCAGATGGCTTATCTCACGCCAGACAAACAAAGGCAACTGACTACCTGTTTCAGCCTGTTGGCAACAAAGGTCCAGATATCTGCAAGAAAAATTCTGCAGGCTTTGGGCTTCATGGCATCCTGCATTCTACTAATTCCATATGCAAGACTGCATATGAGGAAACTGGTACCTAAAAAGTGTTTGGACTCAACATTGCCACAGCCTGGAAACAATAATTACCCTCATTCCCTGCCTGCAACAGGAGTTTCATTGATGGGCGAAGGTTTGTCACCAAAACAAGGGACAGCCATTCACTTTACCCCCAGCCAGGCAGACATTAACAACGGATGCATCAGATTATGCCTGGGGGGGCCCACATGGCAGGAAGATGTATTCAAGGCACATGGCCCGCAAACCAAATGCATCTACATATCAATAAAAAAGAGGTGCTAGCTGTTCAGAATGCCCTGACAGCCTTCAAGGACCTACTTCATCCGGGACAACTACTGATAGACAGACAACACCACGGTCATCTGGTATATAAACAAGCAGGGAGGCACTCATTCTTACCCCCTTTGCAGACTAGCCATGACTTTGTGGGACACAGCATTGACTTACCAAGTACATCTGCAGGCACAATTCCTGCCAGGAAAGATAAATACTCTGGCAGATGAACTAAGCAGAAACCTCATGGATCCCCATGAGTGGAAATTGGATTCACAAGTCTTCAGCTTGATAACAAGGAAATGGGGATGCCCGGATATAGATCTGTTTGCCTCTCCTCACAACTACCAACTAAAAATATTCTGCACAAGGACTTATGACAGACAAGCATGGAAAGTGGACACCCTATCTTTCAGTTGGAAAAGCTTAGCAGTATATGCCTTTCCTCCACTGCCTCTCCTCCCCAAGGTACTCCTAAAGGTCAGACAAGAGAAGCCAAAGATGATACTGATTGCCCCAGACTGGCCCTGCAAGTACTGGTATCCAGTCCTAAGGAACTTGTCTCAATGCCCGGCTTAGACCTTGCCTCACATACCTCATCTACTATCCCAACAAAACAATCAGATCCTGCACAGCCAACTAAAGACCTTAAATCTGGCAGCATGGCAGATAATGTAGTGATACAAAATGCACCTCTCACTAAAGCAGTAATGGATGTCATTTTGGAGGCCAGAAGACCTAGTAACAGAAAATCTTACGCTGGAAAATGGAAGAGATTCTGTGCTTGGAACCAGACACAAGGAATTGACACAGCTGTACCAAATATTCCTCAGATGTTGCAATACTTAACTGAGATGCTGGACAAATGCCTATCCTTTTCATCAATTAAAATTCATGCCTCTGCCATTTCGTCTCATTACAATACAGAGCCACCAATCTTTTCTCATCCTTTGTTAAGGCAGTACCTCAAAGGAGCCAAAAACTTAAGGCCTCCAAGGAGATCACCAATTCCAGCATGGGACCTCAATTATGTTTTGGAAAAACTCACCCTGCCTCCTTTTGAGCCAGCCGCTACAGCTGATATAAAGTTTTTATCTTGGAAAACAGCTCTGCTCCTAGCAATAATCTCTGCAAGACGAATCTCAGAGCTACAGGCACTCATGGCTGTGGAATCTTTTATCATTTTTTATCCAGACAGGGTTTCTCTGAGGACAAACCCGACATTTATGCCTAAGGTAGTGTCCAGTGTGGCCCTTAACCAAACTATTCATCTGCCTACTTTTTATCCAAACCCACAGAATAAGGGGGAGAGAATGTTGCATTCTTTGGGCATACACAGACAGCTACGCTTCTACTTGGACAGAACCAAAGCTTTCAGAAAGAGCAACGACTAGTGGCATATGCTGCAGGATCACAAGGAAAGGCTGTCTCAAAGCAGACTATTTCAAAGTGGATAGGCCACTGCATTCGTTTCTGCTATTCACAACATGGCAAGCCAGTGCCTAAGGGCATTAGGCCACATTCAACCAGAGCAGCAGCCACTTCAGCAGCCTTTCTCAGGGGAGCACCAACCAAAGACATTTTAGAGGCTGCTACCTGGAGTTCAGTGCACACCTTTACAAAGCATTATCATTTACCACTCTACTCTAAATCCAGGGCAGGCTTTGCCACTGCAGTTCTGCAGGGCCTCATAGCCGCTCCTAATGCTATTTAGCTCCAGCCTCCCAACCATAGCTTTGGGATTCAACCTAAGTGTAATGACTGCAACAGTGAAACATGAAGAACATAGTACAGTTGTGTATACTTACCATAAATGTAGATGTTCGAGTGTATTCACTGTTGCAGTCCAGGTTACCCGCCCTCCATCCCCCATTTCTTTGCTGGAACTTATCTGCACTTCTCTAATCTATACAACCTATGTGGTGTATTTGCTTGTAGATGAAGGTATAATATATTTTGGTGCATGCATGTTTTATTGGCATATTTTTTAGCCTACCCTTTTGGGGGCACCTGACAATCTGGAGCAAGAAAAACTGAAGAAAATGGCGTCGGCTGCATCTTTTATTCCCCTGGCGCACTGACGTCAGGGAAGAGGCGACAGCAACCGACGCTGGACCTAGACTTTGGAATTCAGGCCTACTGAGGGTAGCCTCCCAGCAGGATAACCCAAGTGTAATGACTGCAACAGTGAATACACTCGAAAATCTACATTTATGGTAAGTGTACACAACTGTACTTTTCTTTCCCAAATCATAAATTGAGTCTTTTACTGAGTTGTAAAAGCTTTTGTTATCACTCCGCTTTGTATCTTCCCACTCACAAACATTTTTAGAAAAATCAAACCCTTTATTAATGTCACTGTCTATATTAACTTTAAAAATTTTCACTCCCATTGCTCCTTGCCAGTCTATTTGGGTTGAATTACAGTATTGAGATACGTTGGCAGTCTGAATATTGTTAGTACTAAGTTTATCCTCCCCTCTATTTGAACTCATTGCATTAGTATTGAAAACTGCTGAATAAGTTTTTTGGGAACAGCACCTTTTCTTTTCATTTCCGACAGTTCTTTTTGTCCACCCTGCATACTACAGGCAATAATTCCAGGAATGGTACTAGTATTTACATCCATTTTGCTTGCACTCCGGGTCTCAATGCTGAATACTTCCTTGTTGTGTCCTACATTCGTAGCTGATGCTGGGGAGGGAGTACGGAATTCTCCATTTATTGTCCTGCCATCTGATCGGGTAAGTAGTTCTAGTAAGCGGGTCAGTTCACCTTTTACTATTGCCAGTTCTGAATTGACTCATTCCAGTACCAGTTCACTTCCATTCCATTTTGCCTTTCTGCTGTGAGTATTCACCATATTTCAGAGTCCAGTATTTTATTACATGACACTTAAAAAGTATTCATATCTCATCCTGTCTAGAACTCTGATTCAGGCCAGGTCTCTTCGCAGCTTATAGCTTCGCAAGTGACTGAAAATTTTTCCTTGCCAGGACGAAAAGATTTCCAGAGCTGTTATAGATTCAAAAGCTTTCATAATAACCCTTCTTCAAGACGCAGTTTAACTGATAAAATATTTTTTCTGCATATCTCAGTACAGAAACATTTGATTGCAAGAGCAGTTTTAAAGCTCAGGGCTGCATGCTTTCATATAGCCCCACAGTCTGTAATGCCAGACTAGAAGACAAAAAAGCATTCACATTCCTTGCCATAAGTGTTATCAGTTTAGGTTTGGGCATCTCTGCGATCTCAGTGCAAGGCCTGTTGTCTACTTTATAGAGAAGACAGCTCATTAGCCTCAGAGAGAGATGTTGGTTTTCCAACTGCACTCTGAAACAGTCTCCATTATCAGTTCCACAACAAGGAAGTTTGCAGTTTGTCATGGATAGCACTACAGTGATGCAAAGACAGTATGGCAGCAGGCAGTCCAAATGAACTTGTCTGTTTAGGCTATTTACATTCCAAGTCAGGAAGACACACCAACAAGACCCTATTAACAGAGAAATCTCAAGCCTCCAAATGAAAACTGGGAAAAGCACCTTCCATACAATAATGGATGGAATTAACCTCAAATGGAACTCTGTCTTGCTCATCCATGCCATCAGCTTCATCCCAGTTTGCATACACAATTATTTTGGAATCTTCAACCATTAAAATGATGAAATCTCAATCTCCCGCATCTTAGTTTATCCATCTGGAACCAGGCGAAAAAAAGTGGTCTCATTCCAAGTATGAAAGGCACAATTAGCACTACCACCAGTTACTGGGAAGGATGGGGTCCTGTTTAAACTTCATAAGAAGTCATTATGAGAGCAACATGAGACTGCAGGGTGGTATGTATTGTAGAATAAAGGTATGAAGGCAGTGTTTAACCTTGTGTGATGACCCACCACTGCCAACCAGTAATCAAGGAGCCTCAATCCTCACCACTGGCAACAGTAGGGGGATGTTGACTGGGAGGCTAACAGATGCACACACAGTATTTCCAGATGCAGCTCTCTGCATCAAGTGCAATTTCCCTTCAGAGTGCACTGAGACCAAAGTCAGTCTGGGGCTGGTTTCTTCCTCTTTCTCCAGATTCCAAGTAAGACTCCCCACTGGCACAGCTATAGAACTGAGATCTCAGCTGAGTGACCAAGCCAAGACCTCCAGCACCCTCTTTGTTCAAGCTGTGCTTTGTGTCCCTGCCCAAGTAGCTCACACACACACACACACACACACACACATCTGGGAAAGGCTGGCACAGGTTTATTAGTTATGCCCCCTTCTGCCCAGACTATAAGGTAGTTACCACTGCCACCAGCTACTTTAGGGCCTTCAAGAAAAGGCATCTAATCTTACTGTGTAATATTAATACTAATGCAAATGGTATTTGGCCAAGAGCAAGGCTATTAGGAGTGGCCCACACAATGTCACCAAATAAATATGCAAGTACTCTCAAAACCTAAATATCTCTACACAGTTCAGCCACAATGAAAGGTTTAAATATATTTAATAATAAATCATAAAAGAACAAGACAATACTAAATATATATTCACAGTGACATCAGAGTTAAAAATCACAGGAAATATTTCAAATAACATTGCAGTACAGGCTCACACAAATAAAGAAAAACAGAACCTAAACTAAGCTTCACTATGTTCGTGACTGTATCTAAAAGAATTATACTGTTCCCTAGAAAATTATTTACTATAGAGCAAGTTAGGTGTTGTGGTGAATGGTTCTTGTTGTCATGTCCAAGACAGAATGCAGAATGCTCTGTCTCACTAAGAATCCTCTCAAAATAATATCTAAAATATTGTTCTCATGCAAACCCCATTGCTGAAGCTGGCAGTATTTAGCATCTACCTGTAAAAGTACTCATACAAGGGCTTTTCTTAAGATCTTTGGCAGATGGTGGAAGTCATTAAACAATTACATTCCTTAGTGCTTCCAAAGTAGCAATTAGTTCACCCTAAAGACAATACGGAAAGCTTACTAGTACAGACTTTGTGTGTCTAGCCGCACTGATACATCTTTATGGCATAGCCTATAAAGTAATTTTATTTCAGATATTTTCCTTAAGTTTGCTGGACTGAGGTTAACCTCCTGTACATAAGTTTTCTGGTTCACAGATTAAAGTAAACTATCTCCTTTCATCAAATACTAGAACTATGACTGCATTTTTCATGTTATTTGGGAGTACCCATTCTTTCGATACAAATAACTTAGTAAAGCTTATTTCCATGCCTAACCTTCTTGTCCCACATTAGGGTAGTCTACACTAGCTACACTTCTAAGACAAATAAAAAAATGAGTTAATGAATGAATAAGTAAATCAATCTTTCACCCACTACATGTCTTATTGCAGTTCAGTAGCCACACTGATCTCATGCTCTTTCAGTAAGAATCCCTGTGTGGATTATAAACTTTTATACCCATTACAGTGTTCCACTCCCACCTACTCAAAACAAACTCATATTTTTGTCCTGGTTTATATGTACCCTGCTCCAACATATTATACAACCTTCAACCAGAACAAACCTGTTTATGTTAATACCAAGGTGCAGAATCCTTCTGTGTAAAAAATGTTGAGAATAACTTAGTGATACTGGTACCCTAGAAAATGCAGTCACTGTTAACTTGAAGTAAATAAGATAAAACAGCCCCAGTTGTACTCACTGCCATTCACGACCACTGCTACCATTAAGGCAACCTATGAAAGTGATACTGGGGTATCCAATCCCTCAGGATAAGTCCCTCTGTACAGTATGATCCCATTCATTCCCTGGATAAAAAAAAAAAAAAAAAACAGTATTGTGTCCCTTTTTTAAATAAATTAACAGTCCATTGATGTGTTCCCAGCTTCTTCCATGATCACTGCACTGCAGATTTGTCATCCAGTAACCCCTTCCCTGTTCTCGCAGCATAAACATTCTGTCTTTTTAGCAGCCTATTACTGATTAGGGAAGTAGTGATTTTTGAAATGTTCTGTTAAACATTGAATAAATTACCACAACTTTATAATTAACTGTTGGAGCACGTATTTTCAATAAAACATTTGTGTGTTCTTTCCTTATGAACTATGGCACTGTAATTTGTGCTGTTTTTTTTTTGTAATGCTATTTTACACACTGAGTTCAAGATCACCTTTGAAGATGGAATTGTTCAGTAATTCTTAGCCTTCATCGTGTAGCTCTTCTTATAAGAGTATTCTGAATGTTTTGTCCCAGAGTATTAAAAACTGCCAGAGTTCGAGTCCGCATTTGAATTTGGTACAAACTCATAGCTTTACTAGTGTTTAGTGTTTTTGTATCAGACTTGCAGAATGTTGAATGTGGTGGATCTTGCTTCATAAACTGCTTCATCGTCCATACACTTTTCCAACACAAAAAGTGATTTTAGATCTGAAACTTAAAATCCTTTGCAGCAAGTGAGAAGTTAGATTCTGAGACAAACTTGCAAAGTGGCACCTCAGGCTTTATTTGTTAGAACTCGTATATTGGCTTTTCTGAATGTTTTGCCTGAAACTGTTAAATAAGGGTTCCTGTCAGAAGAATGAAGTCACATTATGTGGAATGCGTCTTCCTTGAACTGTAAATGTCGAAAACGCAAAATAACGAAGTGTCTTTTAAGCAAATTCTTTCCCTGGGAAAAGAACTCGCTTGGCTGCTTCGGTCACTTTGCCGTTTTCGGCACTGTAGTGCGATCTCGGAGTTGGTATATTTAAGTAGGGAGGGTGTGGGGGGGTGAAGACCCCCACTTAAATTAGTGTTTAGTTTTTTTTTTTTGTTTTTTTTGGGGGGGAACAGCAAATTTTTTCCCTGGGAAAAAATTTGATGTTCTGGCTGTTCGCTCTTTTTTTTCGTTCTTTTGTGGTCGATATAACAGCGTTCGATCTTTTGATTGTTCACTGTTATAACATAGATCCTTAAATAATTGCTGAAGTAATTGGTCTGCTTTTAGTCTGGAAAATATTTCCAAATAGATTTAAAAGTGAGTGATGTGCTCATACATATATACCATGTGACAAAACTGCACTACAGGCCAAGATATGAGGTCAGTATTAAAACCTGAAAAGGTTTTTGTCTTTTCCCAAGGTGCAGCAAAAGGAAATTCTGACCTGATTATATTGAATAAGGAATGCAGAGACTTCAGCCCTCTGCAATGCAGGCTGTGGTAGGATTGCCGCTATCAGAATTCCATTTTTGGTATTTGGCTTGTTGTATATGGTCTCAATTATAGCATAGTCTGGATGTGTAGGTTTTGACTGAATACTGTAGATCTATTTTACTGATTTACAGTACGCCTTATGTGTATCTTCTCATTAACCACTTCACCTTAACAAATTTCAACCCCAAAAAGAAGCTGTATATTGAGATTTCAGAATATTTCAAGAAATCATGAATCTGCATTTAGTTTAACCAAGATTTTCTTGTTAGTTTAATGACATTCATAATTTTTGCACCAGAATCTTAAAATGCTGTATAGAAGCTGTCACTTTATGATGTACAGCACTGTCTCTGAAAATTACCATCTTAGAAGGCAGAAAAAAAATAAAGAATGCCATGTAGGTCTACTAACAGAAAACACACAGGCACTGGAACACAGATGTGGTGCACAACCTTTTATTGAATCAACATAAGTTTTGCAATTTCTCAAGCTTTCAGGCTAGCATGATCCCTTTATATGTGTGTCTCTCTCTCTCTCTCTTTCTGTTCTTGTGTGTATCTCTCTCTCTCTCTCTCTGTATATATATATATATATATATATATATATATATATGTATAAAACACACACACACACACACACCCTGACATTTCTCATTTACAATACCAAATCCATCTTTTTGGAACTCAAATCCACAAAACTCCACAATGGGCTTTACCATGGGTTCAGAAGGGAGGGGCAGATAGCTTCTGTCTTGCTGTCACTAAAATAAGAGTCAGTCAAATTATGTTGACCAAATTAATATTCAGCATGCTAAATTGGAACTCTGTGTGTGTGCCCGCACGTGTGTGCGTGAGCACACTTTTATAGGCTCTTATCATAGGTTCTTGCTAAGTTTACAGCCAAAAGAGACCATCAAGAATCTCAGCCATATCACCTAATACTGGTGGGAAACTAAAAGAGATGAAGTGAACAGATAGTGTCAATCAATAACACAGTAATACCAAAACCACAACTTGTGTTTTTAAATATATCAATTATTTTATTGAGAAATGAAAACATTTTCTGATGAAGTTTTTGGATGAAAAGTGGATATATTGAAGTGGTCATATGCATAAAGAAAGTTTGGTACTCCCAATTCTCCATTGTTATTGTTTTTTGTGGTTTTGGTATTACTGGTGAGAAACTAGCAGTTACCCCATTAAGGTCATAGGTGTGTACTAGGCTAATGGCCCTGGAGTCTTTACATGCCTAGCCCATAGAAGTGCCCTGAAATTGTGCTGCCCGACTTTAGTTCCCAGTGCCTCTATCAGGTAGAGACACTGGAGTGATCCCCAGGGTGAACTTTCTATTTCCCATCTATTCATCAAGATTTCTCTTGAAGAGGGCCAGTGAGGTGCTCTGCTTGACATGTATGGGAAGTCTATTCCATAGCATGGGCACTCTCTGTGTTATGAACTTGTCCCTCCAGCATGTTCTGTTGATTGTGCTAATGAGGTCGGGGTCTTTGAAGTGTGTGGTGCAGAGGGATTGGGATTTCTTTAGTTGTAACATTTCTAACAGAGCTGGGTCAGACATGGCTTTGTAAGTCAAGCAGGGATCTCCTCTTAGTAGACGATATGAGACAGAGAATAGCTGGAGTTTTTTGAGTCTGTCCGTGTAGGACATGTGTTTAAGGCCTAGGATCCTCTTCTTGAGGTACTTTTGTGGCCTTTCCAGCTGTTGCATGTGTCTAGTCAGGTGCATGCCAAATGGGGAATTATACTCGATGACTGGCCTAATGAGGGAAGAGTAGAGAGAGATGATGACCTCCCACTTTCTGGATGCAAAACCCTTGGTAATGAGTGTCCCACACAGAAGGACTTTCTGACCACAGTTGCAATGTGGTGGTTGAAGGAGAGGTTACTGTCAACCTGTGATCCCAGATCTCTAACGCCTTCAGAGTTCAGTGGGCTCCCTTCAATGTGGTAATTAGTGGAACTGAGTTTTTCCCAAAGGGGATGACGACACATTTTTTGGCATTAAGCTTAAGGCCATGGTTTTAACACCAGTCATTGGTCTCAGGGACACCTTTCTGTAGGATGTCTACATCACTTGGGGAGTTAATAATGGCTCTCAGCCTGCAGTCGTCTGCGAACTTGGGCAGCCAGAGTCCCTCTGTGTTGGCCTGGACTTCTGAGAAATAGATGTCAAACAGGAGAGGACCCAGGACCAATCCCTGTGGGACTCAACTCGTGACTGGTCGGCAGTCTGACTTGGAGTCCGCTACCGCTACTTTCACACTGTGGGTTATATCTGTGAGCCAATTTGCAACCCACCTAGTGATGTAGGGGTTGATGCCTAGTTTGGTGAGTTTATCAGTAATTCCTGAATGGGGAATGGTATCAAAGGCCTTGGGCAGATCGAGGCAGGCTGTATATGAGCTGCCTTGCCCTCATCCACAGCTCTGGTGACTGACTCAAAGAAGTCAACCAGGTTGAGCAGGTATGATCTGCCTTTCACAAAGCCAAATTGCATTGGATCTAGAGTCTGAAGATTCTCTATATCCGTGTTAATTAGGTCCATGATGATGCTCCCAATAGCCTTACATATCAGACTCGTCAGGCTAATGGGGCAATAATTCCCAGGGTCTGTAGTCGCACCCCCTTTATAGAGAGGGATGACTGTAGCAGTGCGTCATTTGCTAGGTGAGACTGTGACTGAAAAGGGCACACAGATGTGGTGCCAGTTCACTTTGTAGTTCATGTGGAACACATCCAGAGGTATTGTCGGGTCCCATGGAAGCTGTATTCTTTGCCTTGGACAATGCAGCTTTAACCTGTACTACAGTAATGCTGGGTGTCTGGCATTCCTCCGGTATTGTGATTGACCCTTAAGGGGGAGAGAGCGGTAAATTTGGCACTGAATCTGTTGGACAGTATGTTGGCAATATCTGTTGGCTCGGTATTGCAGGTACCATTGTGCAGTAACTCAGAGCAAACCTGGGTATTGGCGTGGAGATTCTTGATATAACTATAGAGGGCTTTGTGGTTGTTTTTAGTGTCTGCCGCAAGTCTGCCTTCATAGCTGGCTTCAGAGGTTTTGATGAGGGATCTCAACTTTTTGTTGAGGCTAATAAGGAAGTTTTTCATTCTTGGGACTTCACCTTTTTTTGCAACAGTTTCTTCCTTCTTTGTAGAGTTTATTAATGGCAGGGAACCACCAGATTGGCTTCCTTTTTTGGAGGTGAGCGTCTTGGTTCTGTTGGGTATTGCTAATTCCATGCATTTATGTACATGTGTGTACAGTGCATTGGTGTATGATTCAGCAGTCATGCATCGATTTTCCATTGACATGGGTGCCGTGAAGTTAGCCATCTCTGTTTTTAGGAGCCCACAGTCAGCTTTGGAGAAGTTTTTCATGGTGGTTAACTTTACGGGGGTGTGTGGGTGAGATGTGGATTTCCATGATGATTAGTTTGTGGTCGGATTTAACCAGGGAGGAATTGACAATTGGTGTAGAGCAACAGTTGTCCATGTTAGTAATAACCAAGTCAAGGATGTTGCTTCCTCTAGTGGGGGTAAGAATGAGCTGGTCCAGGGCATTGGAATTGATGAATTCCAGGAAGTGTTGGGCCGGTGTATTGGTGCATGAGTAGTTTTCCAAGTTGAAGGAGGGGTAGTTGAAGTCACCTAGTATGCGAGTGTTGGGTTGGACCCTAATAGTTTCCAGGGTGCTTAGGAATGTGGAGTGCGAGTCTTTGGGTATGATTGGGGACCTATAGCAGACTACGACCTGAATCGTCGTCTTACCCAATGTTAGTTGCACCTGAAGCATCTCAGATGTGTTATGCTGGACTACTAGTCTGGAAGTGTGCACATCCTTTATGAATATGGAGACACCATCACCTTTGGAGCTTTGGTCCATGTTCTGGAACCGAAAGGTGTGGAATGAGTTATAGCTTGGTAGCACAAGGGTGCTTCCTGCTGCTTTAAACTAGGTCTCCTTTACAGCACAAATGTTGATGGTTTCCATTTTTTTCTACATATTCCTGGTTAAAAATTTGCAATTGCATACGTGCGTATGTATGTCGTTTAGTCCTTTGAATTGCATACTTTTTGGCAGAGTGAATAATACTGAAATGCCTTTGAGTGTTCCTTTCATTGAACTTTGAAGATTTTTTTAACCACCTTTATTGAATTATCGCTTGTGACACAGGCAAATTTACATTTCTGTAAAAGTAATAAACTGTATTAAGTTCACCTTTACAAACATTATACTTCACATATATTGCTATATATCATATAACCTAAGCAACATTACATAAATAGTTCAGTTTCTGCCCCCTTTTTTTAAAACGAGAAACATCTTTATTAAGCCATCACTTACAAAATTACAACATAGGCAATTGTACATTTATACAAATGAAAACAAACCACACTTCCAGAATCCTAGTTGAAAGCATTTTACATCACAAACCATACTGACACACTCCCAGTTGCAAACATTGTACATCACTTATAATCTACCCAATTATTTTCAGTCAAACATTACATAGCTTATTTAAGTCCTACCTTCTTTTAAACCTCATTCCTTCCCTGAATGTATTATTCCCACAATTCCCATTTTTCCTATGTAGTTTGCTCCAACCCTTTTTCTTAAGATCTCGGTTCCAGTTGTTTTATCTGTTACTAAATTCACTACTTCTGTAGTTGGTTTAGATTTTGATTTCCATTTTCTAATAATTGCTTTTTTTGACTGCCACCTTAATTAGACACAGCAAGGCCTTACCAAGTCTAGGCATTTCCAATTCTGCATCATAGCTCAGAAAAATCATCTATCCTGTCATCCCAATCTGCCAACCCAGCGTCTCTGATAGTGCATCCTGCAGGGAATCCTTAGTCTGCCAGCTCACCACACTCCCAGAAAATCTTCCCAATTACGTCTTTCTTTCCCATCACACCTCCAACATTTGCTGTCTACCTGAGGAAAAATTCTGTGGAATCTACTTGGGGTATGAAAAACATCTGTGTAAACATTTCCAAGCAAAAATTCTAAATCATCTAGATGTTGCTGTATATTTTGGAGACCTACATACATACATACATACATATATCCTCCGATTGTTCTTTGTGAATTGCTTTTCCAGTCTCTCTTCCCAGTTCTTTCCATCCTCCTTGAATTGATTCTTATAGTTATGGTGCAATATTTTATGTGCTCTATGAATTATTGCTTTTTTAATGGTACCTTCTGTTCTAGAGTCTACTAAAGACTCTACCAGTACTAATCTTTCATTTTGTGTCCCCTGTTTCTTTCTCTGTGCCAAAACTCTGATATCAATCCTTGATAGGGAAGGCAGTCTCTCCAATTCTTGATATCATCCCATTCTGTCATCCTTCCCTCTTTAGTTATTTGCTCCCAGTACCTTGGTTCCTTTGCCAGTTTTCTCCAGTAAATTCCAGCCCCCTCTTGCCAGTTTTCTATTTCCCTATCAGCAGAATCTTAATTTTCCATTTCCATTTTGGCTTAGTTCTTAGGATACTTTGTTACTTTATGGATGTAATAATCTGTATGATTATTGCTGTTCTCCTTAAAGGCCTGCATCCAAAATCCCAGTCTTTCCTTGTTTCTTGAGCTTCCCCTGTTTCATCATCATCCCTTTCCACTTTGAATTATAGTTTTCTACTTGTGGTATGTATAGGAGCTTTAGATGTGTAGCTCCAAAATACCCCTTCAAATCAAATAATCACAATCTGCCCTGTTCTGCTATAAGAATCATATTATCCCACTTGACTCTTGCTGTCTTTCCCCTCCCAGATAAAGTCCTTCAGCTCTTCATTAATCGCTTTCCACAACTTCTCCTTTGGTTAATAAAAATATGCCTCACCTGTGTACAAGACTAGTGGAACATAAAACATTCTAACTGCTTGTATTATACCATGATCCCCCCAAAACGTGCACGCTGATTGGCCAGCGTGCCCGTTGTAAATCGAGTTATACTAATGGAAAAAGGTCCGGTCGCCCGGACTTTTTTCCATTAGTATAACTCTTTTTTTTTAAACACTGTCTCGCTATGTTAAATGGGTTTAACATAGCGAGACAGCTTTAAAATAAGCAATGGAGATCTCCGTTGCTTATTTTAAAGCTGTCTCGCTATGTTAAACCCATTTAACATAGCGAGGCAGTGTTAAAAACGGAGAAAGCAAGATCTCCGTTGCTTTTTAATGTCTCGCTATGTTAAATGAGTTTAACATAGCGAGACAGTTTAAAATAAGCAACGGAGATGTCCGTTCTTATTTTAAAACTGTCTCGCTATGTTAAACTCATTTAACATAGCGAGACATAAAAGCAACGGAGATCTTGCTTTCTCCGTTGCTTGCTCAACTCTGATGTACTGCGCAGGCGCCAAGTACATCAGAACTGCCGGATGCCAAGACATCTGCGGAAGGGCAGTAAACAGGCATTATACTATGCCATTATTTAAGAAAAGTAATAGTTTCTTTTCTTAAATAATGTCATAATAATAATAACCACTTCTGGGTGTGGGTAATGCTAAATTTACCCACGGTTGGCTTTGTTTGGTCGCTCGGGCTTCGCCCCCGGGACCAAACCATGCCAACCGTGGGTAAATTTAGCATTACCCACACCCAGGCGTGGGTTATTGCTATATTTTACTATCTACATCCATATAACAAAGATTCAGTTTTTCTCAGTTTTTGTATTATCTTTTGTTTAGTCTCTTCGCACATATCCTTAGCTGCCACACCAGAATCATGTTTAATCCATACTCCACAATATTTAATTTCATCATGTTCCCATATTGGATGAACAGAACATTGAGTGCAGACGAGTAGGACAGCTATGGGTTTAAGAATCTAACACTGAAACTTTCAGATGTATTAAAGATTTCTGCATTACAGGATTGGAGTATTTGAGTATTTGTCCGAGTCCATATGAGTTGGGGTTAGAGTAGGGAAGCAAGGATTAAGTAAGGGTGTAGATTTAGTGCTTGTTTATTTATGTGTTGGTACCTGTGCTCCTCTTTCCAATTATATTGTGTGTTGGTAGTGTTACAGAAAAGTTTTTTTTTCTAAGATAAGGGGCAGAGTTAGGGTTAAAACACATCAGTTAAGTTGTGCAGGGTAGCTTGCCTTCATGCACCACCTCATTAATGGATGCTTACCCTAAATCTGACAGTGTCCCTAACCCTAATCCTGCATATTACATTAGGAAAAAAACACATTTCATTAAACTGACAAGAAAATATTGGTTAAACTAAATGTAGATTCACAATTTCTTGAAGTATTCTGAAAATATTGATTGAACTAAATGCAGATTTATAATTTCTTGAAGTATTTTTTGGGATTGAAATTTAAGATGATGGAGTAGTTAATGAGATGATATCACATAAGGCATGGAGTTTTCCTTTTGTGATTTTTTTTTTCAATTTTGTCACTTTTTGGTATGATGATATTTGAAATGCTGGCATTTTGTAGTTCAGTATATTTGTGGGTTCCTGTCATTTGACTAAATGCTTATTTGACTGAACTACAAGTGGTCAAAGAGAATCTACTGAAAACTCTTTTGAATGAAATGTAATTGATATAAATGTGTAGAAGTCTATAGGCAGTATATGATGGCATTATTTCTGTTTATAGGATTTATTAGGGAAGTGAGTGTAGAAGAGTGTGTGTGTGTATTGGCAGTGGCCACCATCGTGTTGCACCCACAGATTTGTAGATGTTTGTGTGATAGTACTGATTCAGTGTATGTACAGTGTATTCTTTTCTTTTCTGTTTTCTTCTCCATAGTTGTATGACCATAGAGTTCATATATATAAGTAAGAGGGGTTTGGGGTGTAGGTGGAGCTTTTCCTTCTGCAAAAAAACATTTTTATGCTGTATTTGTTGTGTAGAATATTTTTTAGCAATTGTGATTCAGTGAAATGAGTTTTCAGTCATTTGTGTTCAGTCATTTGCGATTCAGTCGTGAGCATTTGATCAAATGACATAGATCCACGTGTGTGTGTGTGTGTGTGTGTGTGTGTGTGTGTGTGTGTGTGTGTATGTATATATATATATATATATATATATGTGTGTGTGTGTGTGTGTGTGTGTATACATATATATGGGTACACTTGTTTTAGCTGAATGTGAGGCTGGCCAGCATCTGGTTTTTTTTTGACACACTGTGGTTGATGAAACAGCTGGTTGCCATTTGTGTACAATCAAAAATTCCCAGAATTGGAAAATATGCTCTTTCCTCGGGGATTGAGCTATCTCATATTTTGGATAAATGATTAGCAGGGGGTGTGGGGGTGCAGCCAGGCTTATTCCCCTGAAAAATATGAAAAGATATTTTTCTATTTGCAAGGTTCAGGGTTAATCATTGGAGCATGTGTAGATGCATGTCAGCATTAACGTTGACAATGTTAAGTGGATTCGATCTAGATCACTAGATGTATATGTGTGCGTGTGTGTATGTGTATGTGTGTGTATATATATATATATATATATATATATATATATATATATATATATATATATATATATTTATATATATATGTCATGAAAGGAGATCATGCCAGCCCAGCTATCTGGAATTTTGTAAATAATTATATGTCATTATAACAACATGATTCAGAATAAAATGTTTGTTACAAATGTATCACAGCTGTACGTCGCATAAGATGGTTTGTACAGACGTGTGTTGAAAAGGTATTTTACAAAGTGTTGTTTGAAATGTATTCACAGTGTACCCTACTGGAAGAGAACAGAAATATACATGCACTATAGTAACTGTTTAAATGTATATATTTTAATAGTGGAAACTAGAACACAGGAGGTTAACTTCAGAAAAGTAGCTGAAATTAAATTACTTTATGGCAGCAAGGAGACACAATGTCTAAAACTAGGGAACTTTCTGTATTGTCTTGGAAGTATTTTATTGTTTTATGACTTCCACTATTTGCAAAGAATCTGAGGAAAATCCCTTGTCTTTGTATTTTCACTGCTGGATGCTAAATACTGCTAGCTTTCAGCGGTGGGTGGGGTTTACCTGGGATAGAGTCAGATGATGACAAGGAAACAGCCGCAGTGGTGCAGCGGTAGCATTGTCTCCTCACAGCAAGAGGTTCTCCCATTCGATTCTCAGCTGGAGCACCTTCTGTATGGAGTCTGCATGTCCTCCCTGCGGTAGAGCGGCATTCGAA
>NC_056726.1:483603425-483610925 GCF_019279795.1 Protopterus annectens | reverse complement strand
ACTTTGTTTTTGCTTATTTATGCTGCCTGGATATTTATCTTGAGGGCGTGGATACTTTTGAGTGCTGGACTGTGTTGTGAGTTTTCTTACATGAGTTGGTTCAGTCTGTGCACTTAGTGTGGTTGCGTGCACCAGGAAGTTGTTTTTGGGTATGTGTGTGTATATGTATATGTGTATGTATATGTGTGTGTGTATATATATATATATATATATATATATATATATATATATATATGTATATATAAATGTGTGTGTGTGTGTGTGTGTGTGTGTATATATATATATATATATATATATATATATATATGTGTGTGTGTGTGTGTGTGTGTGTATGTATATATATATATATATATATATATATATATATATGTATATATATATATATATTGATTGCAATGGAAAAGTATTTGCCCCTTCCTGATTTCTTATTTTTTTTGCATGTTTGTCACCCTTAAATGTTTCAGATCATTAAACAAATATAAGTTTTTAGACAAAGATATCCCAAGTAAACACAAAATGCAGTTTTTAAGTGATGTTTTTATTTATTACGGAAAAAAAAACTATCCAAACCTTCATGGCCTTATGTGAAAAAGTAATTGCCCCCTAAACCTAATAACTGGTTGTGCCACCCTTAGCAGCAACACCTGCAATCAAGCATTTGCAGTAACTGGCAATGAGTTTTTCACGTCTCTGTTGAGGAATTTTAGCCCACTCTTCTTTGCAGAATTGTTTTAATTCAGCCATATTGGAGGGTTTCTGAGGATGAACCGCCTTTTTAAGGTTATGCCACAGCATCTCAACTGGATTCAAGTCAAGTCATTCATTTTGTTTTCTTTTTTTAAGTCTTTCAGAGGTGGACTTGCTGGTGTGTTTTGGTTCATTGTCCTGCTGCAGAACCCGTGTGCGCTTCAGCTTGAGGTTAGGAACTGAAGGCCGGACATTCTCCTTCAGGATTTTATGGTAGAGAGCAGAATTCATGGTTCCATCAATCACAGCAAGTTGTCCAGGTCCATAAGCTGCAAAGCAGCCCCAAACCATCACACTACCACCACCATGTTTGACTGCTGGCATGATGTTCTTTTTCTGAAATGCTGTGTTACTTTTGCGCCAGATGTAACGGACACACACCTCCCAGAAAGTGCAACTTTTGTTTCATTAATCCACAGAATATTTTCCCAAAAGTCTTGGGGATCATCAAGATGTTTTTTGGTAAAAGTGAGACGAGCCTTTATGTTCTTTTTGGTCAGCAGTGGTTTTCGCCTTGGAACTCTGCCATGCATGCCATTTTTGCGCAGTCTCTTTCTTATGGTTGAGTCATGAACACTGACCTTAACTGAGGCAAGTGAGGTCTGCAGTTCTCTAGATGGTGTTCTGGTTTCTTTTGTGACCTCTTGGATGAGTTGTCGCTGCACTCTTGGGGTATATTTTGTAGGCCGGCCACTCCTGGGAAGGTTCACCACTGTTCCATGTTTTCTCCATTTGTGGATAATAGCTCTCACCGTGGTTCACTGGCATCCCAAAGCTTTAGAAATGGCTTTGTAATAATTTCTGGATGGATAGATGTCAGTTACTTTGTTTCTCATCTGTTCCGGAATTTCTTTAGATCGCGACATGATGTCTTCCTTTTTGGGATCTTTTGGCCTACTTCACTTTGTCTTACAGGTTCTATTTAAGTGATCTCTTAATTCAACAAGTCTGGCAGCAATCAGGCCTGGGTGTGGCTAGTGAAATTGAACTCTGCTTTCCCAAAAATGTGATTAACCACAGTTACTTCATGATTTAACAAGGGGGCAGTTACTTTTTCACACAGGACCATGTAGGTTTGGATAGTTTTTTTGTTCCTTAATAAATAAAATCATTAATTAAAAACTGCATTTTGTGTTTACTTGGGTTATCTTTGTTTAATATTTAAATTAGTTTGATCTGAAACATAAATACTTTTTCATTGCAATGTATATATATATATATATATATATATGTGTGTGTGTGTGTGTGTGTGTGTAATATAACACACACACATGTGTGTGTGTGTGTATATATATATATATATATATATATATATATATATATATATCTTCCACTATACACAGAAAACAGACTTTGAGAAATAATTATCTACTTTAAAAGTCAGCATCCTTTTTTATGAAACACAATGTTATAAAAGGACAATTTATTAGAATTTCAAGACTGTACAGTGAAGACACCACTTTTGAAAAGGAATGTGATTTTATGACTGAATTGTTCCTACAGAAGAATTACCCAGCTAACATAATCAGTTCTATTGGAAGTGAAGTTAAAGCAGCAAGGTACACTAAGTTTGCACCTATTCTAAAGTGTGGCTTTGTCCCTTCTAACTGCAGAAACCGTGCCACCACTAACCGTACTCTTAGTTTTTCCCTGCCTATTTGCAGAGATGCTTCTTTCTTAAGAAACATATTAACTGAAAATTCGAAAATTATCCAGAGTGATCTTAACGTTTCCGACCTTTTGGGTACTGATCCTTGTTTTTCCTTTAAACGTACCAAGACTTTAAAATCCTATTTTGAAAATAATGGTAGTCCATTTTTATTGTCTATCGCTAATGAGACAGAGAAACCTAAAAGCATGTTTAGATGTGGTAAATGCGTTTGCTGCAATTACATTTTCACTGGCAACTCTTAAACTTTCTCTCATTGCAGCTTTACAGTAAGGTTTACACATTATTGTAACTGTAATAGTTCATTTGTTCTGTACCGTGGCATTTGTACATCACGTTACTGTTTTTACATAGGGAAGACAATTAGGAAACTCAGTGACAGAATTAAAGAACACAACAGAGCAATAAGAAACAAGGACATGACTAATGCCTTGGGGAAGCATAGTGTAAATCGCCATAATTTTGACAAATTTTTATTTTTTTTATTTTGGAGCAAGTTGATGTTTTCAGAGTCTCTGATGGGTTATTGCAGGTGAGAGAACTGAAGTGGCAGTTACGCCTGAGAGCAGAATTTATTCCAGGTCTGAATGACACCCTGAATTTGAAATGTGCTCTTAAATGGCTTCAGCGATGGTTCTTTCAATACATTCTAATACATTCTCATGCACTTTCATTGATAGGACTGTTACATAGGTTGTTCCAGCACTTAATAAAGCAATAGCCAACGATGTGGTGTGGTATATTGAAGATTTATCCATAGTTGGTGCGGTTTAATCACGAGGGCGAAACCCGAGTGATTAAACAAAGGCAACTGTGGGTAAATCTTTAATATACCACAACCACGGAGTGGGTTATTGCTATTATACAATGACATTATCTAAGAAAAAAGTACATATTTTTCTTAAATAATGTCTTTGTATAACGGCGGATTACTGTTCTTCCGCCAGTTGTGGTATACTGCTTCTTCATTGTGATGTACTGCGCATGCGTATGGGACTTGCATTCCCACGCATACCCATTACATCAATACTTTGAAACGGAAGCAGCGGAGAAAAGAAAGTCTCCGTTTTCTCTCTCTCTTTTTTTTTTTTTTTAATTGTAAAAAAAAAAGTTTTTTGGGCACTTTATACCAATGGAAAAAAGTCTGGGTGACCGGACCTTTTTCCGTTGGTATATTTTGGAATTTACAACGGGCATGCTGGTTGGGCTATGCCAATCAGCGTGCACATTTTCAAATAGTAATAGGGAGTCATTGTATAATAGTTAATGTATTCTGTCGTGTGATTTTATTGGCTTGTGTTAATAAGTGGAGTTCTGCATGCTAAGTTTTGTTTTACTAAACAGTGACATTCATTGGTGGTTGACACCTTCTTCTTATTCATGTTGCATTACTGTACAGTTATATTTTTGAATTTGAAATGTGCTCTTAAATGGCTTCAATGACAGTTTTTTTAATACATTCACATACGCTTTCATTGACAGGACTGATGTTCTTCGTGTTTCACTGTTGCAGTCTTCACACTTGGGTTATCTGCCTGCAGGTAGCCCTCAGTCGGCCCGAATACCAGTCTTGGGATTTCTGCGTTGGATGCTGTTGCCTCTTCCATGATGTCAGGTTGTCAGGGGTATAAAACATGGAGCCGACACCATTACATCAGCTTTTCTTGCCGTGCGGGAGCCCGAAGCAGAAGCAGTTTGCAAGTGCCAGTCGGCTGCTTCCTGAAATTTTTGTTTTTTTAAGTTTCAAACCTGAAGTCTTCTAAAGCTAAATACCCCGTTGGGGATCCTTTTTTACTTGCTCTAACCAATGTCAGAAAAAGTTAACAATTGTCTTGCCTGTGGAAAGCAAAGAGATTTTCATTCTTACTGCGTCACCTGTTTAGGCCCAGACCACGACATCCCTCACTGTCGGTTTTGTGCCTTGTTCAACACCCGAACTATTCATCGTCAGGCTATTTTTGTCACTAAATTCTTTTGCTCTTGTTCACCGTATTCCAAAATGGCTTCGATAAGCCATCCGACTACCGATCGTCCGAAAAAGCACAAGGTTAAAGACAGAGACAGACCGCATAGGTCCAAAATTGCCGACAACGCTTCCGTTAAGCTAGTTGCCAGCCCGCCGGTACTCAGTGAGGTGCATTCCCAGCCCCTGTTTACCCGCTTCTACAGATTCGCAGGCCTCTACTGAGACCCATTTGGAGTCTGGTATGCCACGAGATGCTTCTTTGACTATGGAACCTGTGGATGTCTCTACCTTGGATGGGTTCGTTAATGACTAAAACTACTGAATTTTTCAGGCCCAGAGCTCGCACTACGCCTAGGAAACAGACGACCAAAGCACATTCTCAAGCTCCCATGCCACAGAAACAAATGCTTAGAATGGCTGAAGACCTTATTTTCTTAATTAGGGGAAGCCAGCCTTCCCCCTCTAAAAGACAAAGAATTGATTTTCCTTCTGATTCTACAGACCATGAGTCCGATGATTCTGACCCCCGTGGTTACCAGGACATGCCCTTATCTACCTATGAAGACTCAGATGCAGAGGATTCCATTCCCTCTGCCTTCCCCCCAGAGGAATTTTCTTTTGGTGAAACCTTGCATACCCTAAGAGAGCATTTCCGCTGGGAATGCCAGGACTACCCACAGTCCAAAAAGAGACTCTGGGAATTTTTAGATTTGCTTCAGCATACGGCTCTAGCTATACCCCCTGTCCTGGATATTGTAGATGATGTGTTCATGGAATCCAGTCTTACCCTGATATTTTACCACCAGCACCTAGAAAGCCTGACAGGTACTACAGAGTACCTGACTTTCACAAATGTCTCTTTAAAATTCCCACTGCGTTTCCAGAGTCCATTTCCCAGGGACCTAAAGGTATTAAGGTTACTACAGCCAAAAACCCTACCCCTTCGGACAGGGATTCTAGGGCTTTAGACAGATGGGGTAAGACAGTACATACCTCTGCAACTCTTGCCATCAGGGCTTTAAATTGCCAGTTTCACATGTTGTAGTGCCAGCAGCATATTATGAAACTAATTAAACAAAAATGTTGTTGATTCCTGATTGTGCAGAAAATAGACTTACAAGAGTTAATGCATTCAACAAACCAAGTTAGTAAACATACTTTGCAGTGTAGTTTTGATGCCTTAGAAGCATCTTGCAGGGCTTCTGTCACTGGGTCTGTTCTGAGAAGGCATGCTTGGTTGAAGGAACAAACCTTGCCAGACCATGTCAAAGCAAAATTACTAGATGCTCCGTTATACCAAGAATGTTTGTTTGGCTCAAAAGCAGAAGTTGTTCTTAAAAAGATGGAGGAAAAAGATAAATCTATGCAAACTGTTAAAGACTTCTTATAAGTACAGCCACCTAGATTTAGTATTGGCCTTCAAAAAACTGGCCCTTTCCAGTCCCTCCCAGACCTTCTCAGTCCAAACCCAGCAACAGACCACAAAGACTACAGTCTCAGGGTATGCACAGATCTAAATAATGGAGTGCTCCCTCCTCAAAAACAGGGAGTGGTAAGCCACTCCCTTATGGAAAAAGTTCACAGTGACATGTCCTTCATCCTTCCCAGCCATGCCCAAGTACTTGCACCCCTAGGAGGAAAACTCACCCTGCATGCAAAAAACTGGGAGTGTATTACTGAGGACCGATGGGTCTTAAACATTGTATCCCAGGGATACTGATTCTACTTCCACTCACTGCCAACCCAAGCGGATTGTCAGACCTTTCTCCAAACCAGTGGGCAGAGGCCCAAAAGCAAGTACTTTCTCTTCTCAGTATCAAGGATATTCAGCCTGTTCCAGCAGAGCAAAGGGGACAGGGTTTCTACTCCAGACTGTTCATGGTGCCCAGAAAAGAGAACTCTTGGTGCGCTATTCTGGATCTGTCAACTCTCAACTCCTTCCTGGTGGTACCAAAATTCAAAATGCTTACACTCCAGTAGCTGCTTCCAATGCTAGCCAAGGACCCCTGGCTAGTCACCCTAGACTTAAAAAAAAAGCTCATCTGCACATCCCCATAAGGGAATCTTCCAGGAAATGTCTAAGTTTCAGTGCAGGCTCTATGCACTATCAGTTCTCTGCACTTCCCTTTGGCTTATCTACTGCGCTCAGGGTATTCACAAAGTGCCTGGCTCCAGCCATTGCATACTGCAGGCAGAGAAATATTCAAATTTACCCATACTTGGACAATTGCCTGATTGAGGCGAACAGTCAGGAATTGCTACTTCAGCATCTGACGTTTGTAAAGAGACTCCTAACTTCTCTGGGGTATATCATCAATGTAAAGAAATCACAGCTGGTAACCAGTCAAAAGATTGTATTCCTGGGAGCAAGCTTGAACACAGCTTCCCAGATGGCATTCCTCACTCCAGAAAAGCAGGTTTATTTGACAAATTACTTCAAATTACTGGCCACCCAAACCCAGCTATTTGCAAGAAAAATACTGCAAGCCCTAGGGTTCATGGCCTCATGCATTCTTCTAATTCCATATACAAGACTGCATATGAGGAAACTTCAATGGTACTTAAAAAGTCTCTGGTGTCAACATTCTCAAGACATGGAAACAGTGATTCCTATCATTCCTTGCCTAAGGGCAGAGTTCCTTTGGTGGGCAGAGGATTGCAACCACAACAAGGGACTCCCTTTCACTCAACCCCCCTCCGCCCAAACCCTGACAACAGACGCATCGAACAATGCATGGGGAGCTCACATTGCAGCCAAATGCATTCAAGGCAAATGGAACCCAGGACAAATTCACCTGCATATCAATCAAAAAGAAATGTTAGCTGTACAGAATGCACTGACAGCCTTGAAATACCTTATCCTGCCAGCACAATGCTTGATAAAGACAGACAACACCACAGTTATGTGGTACATAAACAAGCATGGAAGAACTCATTCCTACCCACTCTGTAGGTTAGCCATGGCTCTGTGGAACACAGCCTTGAGCTTTCAAGTGCACCTGCAAGCTCAATTCCTGCTAGGCAAACAAAATTCACTGGCAGACTTAAGAAGAAATCCAATGGACCCACACGAGTGGAAACTGGAACCCAACTCATTCAAACTTATAATACACAGGTG
>NC_056726.1:483513425-483598425 GCF_019279795.1 Protopterus annectens | reverse complement strand
AGTATCTATGGAAAGCCCATTTGTTCTCCCACTTCCATCAGCAACATTTACCACGGACAGCTCCTGTCTGGGATTAATGGGAGAATGGTCTAAGGCACATGGACTTAGAGGCCAGTCTTCATGTCATGTCGTAGAGTTGAGGGCAGTTCTCTTTGCATTGCATGAATTTCAGAACCTCATTTCTTTGGGAGTGATTGCCATTCAGGCAGACAACAACATGTCTGCTGTATATAAGTAGGCAAGGTGGAACCACATCGTATCCCTTTTGCAGAGGCCATGAGGCAGTGTCATTGGGAAATCGCTTCCTGATCACACTGCACATTCTTGGAAAGCCATCTACTTAGCATACAGGTTCAGGTGTACTCTGATGGCTCGTGAGTGTTTTTTTATTTCTGAAATGGCAAATATTTAGTTACTGTTACCAGCCTTGCTGCATCCTTTTTGCATCCCCAGTCCAATACTAAATGCAGTAGCTATCTCACCTTGATTGCCCTGAAGGGACAATCCCCAGGGAGATGCTCGAGTCTGCCAGTGGCCCTCCCATACTTCTGTACACTTTCCCTCATTACACTGATCTCCAGATTTTTATGGAAAGCAGTTCATAGGTTCATACTAGGCTATCTGCCCTAGGGCATTTATAAGCCTAGCCAGAGTGTGTGTGGCTTTCACCACCCCTTAGGATGAGAATACCATACCCATTAGTTTGCTGTGCCTCTGTCCAGCAGTGACACAGAGATGATTCCCGGGGTAAACCTACGATCTCCCATCCACTCGTCAAGATTTCTCTTGAACAGAGTCAGTGAGGGGCTCTGCCTCACATGGACTGGGATTCTGTTCCATAGTGTAGGGAGTCTCTGGGTGATGAATCTGTCCCTCCAGCACGTCCTATTTATATCCGTGTTGAGGTTTAAGTCTCTTGCTCTCGTGGCTCTGGTCGATTTGGATTTTTTGAGGTGGAGCATGTCCATTAATTTCGGGTTGGACATGGCCTTGTATGTCAGGCACAGATCACCTCTGAGCAGACGGTATGTGACTGAATAGAGCTGGAGTTTCTTCAGTCGGGCATCGTATGACATATGTTTGAGCCCCTTTATCCTTTTGGTGAGGAACTTTTGGGATCTTTCCAACTGCTGCAGGTGTCGGGTAAGGTACATTCCGAATGGGGCGTTGTGCTCAATCATTGGTCTGATAAGTGAAGAGTACAGGGGTACAATGACCTCTCCTGATCTGGATTTGAATCCCTTCATGATCAGGTGGGCAATGTAGAAGGTCTTCTAACCACTTTGGCAATGTGAGTGTCAAAAGAGAGGTTACTGTCAACTTGGGTCCCCAGGTCCCTGATAACTTCTTCCGTGTTTAATGGATGACCACCTATGTGGTAATTAGGGGTTACCTTGTTTTTCCCAAAGGGTATGACTATACATTTTTTGGCATTTAGCTTAAGGCCATGGCTCTGGCACCAGTTATCCATTTCTATGAGACCTCTCTGGAGGATGCCTGTGTCTGATGGAGTGTCAATTATGGTGCCCAGTTTGCAGTCATCTGCAAATTTTGTCAGCCACAATCCCCCTATGTTTGCCTGCAATTCAGAAAAATAAATGCCGAACAAGAGGGGGCCCAGGACTGAGCCCTGTGGGACACCGCTCGTGACTGGCTTAGAGTCTGACATGGCACCAGCAACTCTAACCCTGTGTGTTCTGTCCTTGAGCCAGTTTGCAACCCATCTTGTGACATATGGGTTTACATCTAAGCTGGTGAGCTTTTCTATGATGCCCGAGTTGCATGCAAAACTGTAGTGATCTTCATTTCACCATGCTAGCCAAGGCAAATCTGGTTTGCCTTGCTCAGACGTTACCTAACAAAGCACCCTAACCAGATCTTTTCTTTCATCTGCCCAGGCAGCCTCTCATGGATTTGCAGAATCTTATGGTTACTGCAGGTCTCTTGGTGTCCAGAGATCTTTCCTTGCCCCAATGTGTGATTCACATTTTGTCTGCTGCACAAAAGCAATCCATTCATAAAGTTTATAAGAGCAGATGAAAGGGATTCTCCATTTGGGCTATGGATCAGGACATAAACCCCTTTTCTGCTCCTTTTGCAGTAGTTTCACACTTCCTGTCAAATCTGTATGAGGCTGGCTCCAGTTATTGTATGGTTAAGGTACAACTGGTAACCATTTCCAGTTTTCACAAGTGTTTTCCTGCATCGTACATGCTCGGCAAGGCCTTCTTAAAAGGGAGTTTCCTTCTACATCCCCCAATAAAAGACCTCAGTTTTGTCCTAACTCTAAAAGCCCATTTTGAGCCAGCTTCCTTTGTAGACGTAAAGTTGCTATCCTGGAAAAAGTTATTTTTGGTATCCATCACATCAATCAAGAGAATTTCAGATTTGCAATGCTTCTCTTCAAATCCCTCAAACTTGAATTTCCACTAAGGACCGAGTCTGTCTGAGAATGCATCCATCCTTTATCCCCAAAATTGTTTCAGACTAATCTGACTCAGCCAGTCCATTTACCCATTTTCTTCTCCAACCCCCGTAATAGGGGACACTATCTTTACCACAGTCTGGATTCATATAGACGACTCAGATTTTACCTTCAAAGAGCTAAAGAAATAAAGAACAATACTCTGTTTATTTCATTTGCCCCAAAACAAGATGGGTTGGAAAGTGTCCAAAATAACCGTCTCCACATGGCTGTCAGATTGCATATCCTTTTCATATTCTTCCAGAAACAAAACATTACAAAGAAACCAAAAGCTCATCCAGCAAGATCTGTCTCAGCTTCCACAGTCTTTTTCAAAAACTCAGCTGTGGACAAGACTTGTTCTGCATTAACAGGGTCTACGTTACATAACTTTGCCAAATATTGCAAAGTACATATAATGTCTAGATCCAGAGCATCCTTTGGAGCTTTTTTTCTTAGAGATATCCTATTATAGTGCCACCCAGAAATTCAGGTAGCTTGGGATTCTGTCCCATTTGTCAAATCAGATGGACTAGACAAAATAAGATACAGAAGTTATGTAGCAACATCCCTTTCTCCATCCTTATTCCCCCTTACAGGTTGACACCTCTTCCTAAATACATGGGAAACCAGTCTGAAATTCTTCTATCCTTCCTAGTTATAAACACAAGAATGTATTCACTTGGTCCTGTCATCATTACTAAGCAAACTTGTTCTTTGCATAAGGGAATTATTGGAGAAAATGGTCTAAAGAAGCTCAAGTCAAGGACCACTAGCTGTGAACACTAGATCAGATGTGACAACAGTTCAATTCATCAGTTTTATCAGACAGACTAGGATGAAAATGATCCAGCCTTATAAGTATATAGCTTCCATTTATTTGTCTTGCCATATGCTCCCTATGTTTGGTGACATCCCTTTCTACGCTCTACTGCACGTCATCATCCTAAAAGTTTTTGTGCACTGGAGTTGTTAACAAAAAGTAGTTACTTAATCTTTCTAAACTCATGCATATTATCAAAATGCTTCCTTAATATCCATTTGACACTCTACAATATGCTCCTTTTATCCTATGCAGTAGCTGTTCCTTTGGATGAAATTTCTGTCTTCCCTTATAACTTTGGGATCATTTCCACTACCCATTCCTCAAATTCCTTTCTTTTGACAGGTAAGTAGGAGGGCGCCAGTGTTTCAGTTTTGCTTCATTAGCCTGCATCTTTATCTTAGTTTGTCTTGATACACGATTCTAAATAGTTATTGGATATATGTCAACGCCTTCAATTAAATGCATATGCTCCAGTGAAATATAATTTCTGTCCAGTCTAGCCCAGTTATTGTACCTCGGGGAATAATCTGTAAATTCCTACTAACAAATTCATATCATCCATACCAAATGTTCTCATGTATTTCTTTGGCAGTCTACACTCTTTTGTTATATTTTTCCTTTCTAGGCCCCCTTGATACAGCCTTGCTATTGCAAATCTAGTTTCAGTCCCTAGCCATAAGTGATTATCCCTTGTCAAAGCTCATTATTTATCCCCAATTTTTTTTTATGTTCTGTAGTAACAATTTTAGGTGTAATATAAATATATGTTGGTGTAGTCCTTCCTGCCAATAACATGTTAAAATCACAAATCTTTCCCTGTTGTCTTTTTTTGCCATTTCTATCACTTAGAGCCCATTTAGTAATCAGTATGATTACTCCTCTGTTTGTCCGTAACATTTTGTTGAATGTCCATCCTGAAATTCCTTTTTCTCAAATTCACATACTGATTTATATTTAAATGCATGCCCTGCAACATTGCCATGTGTACCCTACAAATATTAATATAATTCAGCACTGTTTGCTTTTTGTCTGTATCTGTAATGCCATTTACATTACATGGTAATATAGACAGAGGAAAAATTTGATAGAAAGCTGTTATTCTCACCTGTTATACATGATGCATTTGAATGTATGTTTTCAAGTTTTAGCTTACATGCAAGCACTAACATTTAACAGGTTGACCTTATATAGTTGCTAATTCTTATTTCCATTTGCATATATGTCGTATTTTTCAAGACTGTTTGCTCCAATGAAAATACTCAAAGAAAAATTAAATACATTTTCAGAACCTATTCCCTTTTAACTTAGAACGAACACATAAACGAAAGTAAATTTTTCATAAAACAAAGTTTACTCCCACCGATAGGAGCAGTTGCCCCAAACTGATGAACCCATGGACATTTAACTCTAAAGTGCATGTTAGAGCCTGTGTAACAACTTACCTTGATTGCTCTGTCCTTTCTTATCTTCGCGCCCCTTCTGGATGTGAAAAACAATATGCATGCTTTCAATAAACATGAACTTTTAGCCATACAAAAAGTGTACTGGCTACCTTTAAACTAAATAGATAATCTAAATTGTGTGCTGTTATATTAAATGCATTCAAATATTAAGTCTGCTGGGGAGGCAACTACTTGTACAGCTTATTCAGTTCACACAGTTTCAAACTCCATTTGCTACTGAACGGCTTGTTAGTGTACCTTTAAATGTTAATTACAATGTATCTCATATTCTTCACTCAGCACAGTGTGTACAGACCTCTTGTAATCAAGTTGCTTGCACCTCCAGACTACTTGTCTCCAAGTAACATCAAACAATTTTTGATATGCATGAAAGAATCTTTGTAAAGTTCACTCAGGACACACTATTCAGATCTGTCAGGATTAATTGTTTCCCGTTGTAGAGTTAGTCTCCCACCCACTGAGAGCATTTCCGCATGGATCAAAAATAGATAATGATTTTTCAAATGCAACAAGCAACTATCATTTCTCATAACTTGCATTGTTCTGTCTTATTTCTAAGCCTGTTTGCTAAAAAACTTGTCTGTAGCTTAAACCATGGGCATTAATCTTGACATCCACCGCTGTAAAAAAATATGAAATAATTCTCTTAATTCTATGCATAATGTAATCAATATACTTTTCCATTCCCATCACTAGCAGCTCACGATCACAGTATTGTATTAGCTTCAACTTGCTTATTTTCAGTCTTTCTTGCTTTGTGGCAATATAATGCCTGGATGCATTGCAACTAAGAAAGAGTATCTTCTTGCTTTAATATCTTTAACATATATAGCAGTCAATGATAAAACTTCCCCACCTCACAATTCAAATACCCCTGACTACTTTACAGTATATCATGGTATTTTATACAGATATTAACAAGAGCAATTTTTTTTACTGTCAGTTAACCTTTCAGTCGCCTAATAGTGGGATATTTGCTTTTCATTTCTGCCACCATTTTAACATAGTTAAGGAAATTTCAGTCTTTCTCAACCACTTTTTGCAAAGCCATATTTCACATGTCTTATCCTATTTCTTATGGGATTGATGCTTTATGGGTTTCCCCATTTATTCACTAATTGCACTAGGTTGCATTTGTTTCCCTGATCCTCTCCATCTCCTAGCACCAGTCTCTAGTTCAAGTCCAATGTTCTCCTGATTCTTCTAATCATCTCCAGTGTTTTTTTTTCTGTTGCTCAAGTATTTTCCTTTGGAACAGTGGAAAAGGTTTCAAATGTAAAGTTTCTCAATGGGTTTTATTACTGTAAAAAGAATAAGAAGCAGAGTCCCCTACTGTTTGCTGGCACATTCAGTCTTTTCTAAATGTTTTATTTTGTTTTCTTTTTAGCCTGTTTTGCATACAAAAATATATTTTATCCACCAGGAAAAAATATTGTGAAGACATGCAGCAGCTCATATTCCATACCCGTGTCTTGATATTCTCAGATTGCTGGGATAAACTTGGTTTTCTCTTCCACAACACTAGTTAAAGCTTCTTCTATTTACCAGCTGCTTATTTTATTTGCTTTATATATTCCATTAGTCCTTCACTTATTTTTAAACATCTCTGAGTGCATTTGATTTTTTTTCTTATAAATTACTGGTTGACATCTCTGCTACAAAAGCTGAAACTGCTTTTTGCGGAGTTGCACAATTCTTCTCAAAACAGATTTTTTTATTCTCCTTTTCTGGTTTATTTTCTGTTACTTTCTCCAAATTTCTTTGCTGGTATCCAGGCAGTGTAATTACTAAAGAGTAACAAAATTTTATCCAGCTTGATGGCTTTTACTGGCTTTTTCAGAGATTTTAAGCTTTTGTACTGGGATAATTGAAATCCGCATGATGGTCAGTGTAGAACCATCTTACATGTCCCAGTTTTAGTGCATCTTGATGTTAATATGAACTGATAATCTTCCATCTTACTTTCTACAACTCTGCATATTCATTTTTCAGTCACATTCTCCAACACTTCCATACAGGACAACAGGAGTTTGCTTCCTCTGTACTGCCTGTAGTTGTAAATATTCCATTTGTTCTTGTACAGTGGTACTAGAATGCTTATCCATCAGTTATCTGGGATGCTTACCTCATTCCATGCAATTATGAGTAACCTCAGGAGTCATGTCTTCCCAAAAGCACCAGTATCTTAATCATATTTGCTGTGAATGCATTTGAGCCTTCTAGTTTTCCCTAGTGCCTTTCATCCTTTTTCTGGGGTCGCATATCCATCCTATTTTATTATAGGCTGTGCATATGGCAGTGTAGCTTATGTATTTCTTTTTATTCAGAAATATTACGTACTCTTTCGTTCTCCTTTGATGTCCCAATGGAGTGTGAGCAAATTGGTGCTTGTGTCTTCTATGAATAGCATCTGCTGACTCTCTTCCTTGTCTTTCTGTCACTATCCTGCAACCTAATAGAGATTCTTTTGACATCTACTGAGTCACTTTTCAGAAGCTGGTAGATTTTCTCAGATGCCTTTTTTTTTTGCCACAACAATGTACTACAACACTGTATTTTATATTTTGATCACTTGTAGAAATGCGGTAGCGTTGTCGCCTTACAGTTAGACGTTGCATATTCGATTCTCAGTTAGAGCGTCTTCTGTGTGTTGACATGCGTGAATGGGTGTTCCTTCGCTGAAGGTTGTGCATTAGGCTCGGCAAGCCAGCACGTAAAACTCTACTGCCAGTCATTAGCGGACCAGAGTTCCGCTGTGGCGACCCCTAACTGGGAAAAGCCGAAAGACAGTAGAAATGTTTACTGTTTGACCAGATTGACTTCCACTGCTAGACATGGGAGAACTTCACAACTGCTACTGGCTGTCTCCCTACTATTATTTCTTCCTGTTCTCACAGTCGATTAGTTGCAATAGCTGCCAACTCCACATTTCTCCCAATTGGAAACATTGCATACATAGATCTGCTGCAGAGTTATATTGTCCAACCAGTTTAGGCCAGAATACCTAGTCATTCCATGGTCCATTAATGGAGTTACCTGTGTGCCTGACAGAACATTGTCTTGTATGTCTGATGCAGTGCCCTGGGTGTGTTCATTGTATCAGGCAGTGTCCTCCCTTGTGACAGGATATGTACAACCACCTGGCCTTCTGCACAAGTCTGGATGTCCCTATGGTTAGTAATATTGGCAGGCAATGGGCTCCATATGCTGACTTAATGCAGGTGCTAAAAGGGATGTATGTGTAAGTACGTAGCAGTTAGATACTGATACATGTAGCAACACAACATGCCACATTAAAACTCACTTATCGGACAAAGCATCTGGTGTATGACCTCAGATGACCCTGATAAATTTGTATGAGGAATAAAAATGCTTCTTATCAATACATACTCCATGCACATAAACTGCACCTTTTTAGATATCATGCCTGTACATGCAGCATTGTGGGCAATCTTGATGGATGTATATTATACATATCAGTAATGTTAAGGAAAATGCACATGCAAAGTACATCCACGTGACAGCATATAAATATTGGGTATAACAACATATGCCTCTGTATGAGGGGCAACCACTTTGGTACTGGTACCAGGAATCCAGCAGCTGAAACTATGGTCATCCAAGGACATGGGGCACTTTTCTATGTTGGTCAGTGGTTGTGGGAGTGGCAGCCCCAGCTGTGGCATACAGTGTGGCTATAGTATCCTTGGCCCATCACCTCGCCTGGTCACACTGTAGGCTTGCATTGTGCACTTATGGCCACATATATCTATCCACTGAACATTGTTCTTCCCTGTGCTCCTGTCCCATCCCAGTAAGGTCATGCTATGCTGACCAAGTGCTTCACTAAGTACCTTATTGTTAACTGTTGTGAAATAATCTTGTCATAGTTTGGCATCTGCTGTAACCTGAAAGACTGCATAGGTACATTTCTTAGTCACATGTACTTTAAAGAGGTGTAATAGACGTTTGTTGGGCAAGAGGGAAAATCACTGCTACATGATAGAGATTCAAACCTAGTCCAAACACAGCAAAGACAAGCAGTACAGAGTTCTATATATATATTGACACATGTATCCAAACACAGCAAAGACAAGCAGTCCAGAGTTCTATATATATTGACACATATACCTCCACTTTGCTTACAGCGTCATGTACATAGAAGTAGTCATCAGTTCTTATAACAACATAACATATCCTAGGTATGCCAACATTGCGAATATTCCACCAGCATACTTCAGTATATAACCGCTAGGTGTAAACCATAGCCATGCTTACTATTTTGGTCCTTGAGTCCTGCAGACAGCTGCATATGGGTTACTGTAGGGTACTGTATACAACTGTGTAACCTTGTTTGCTCAAACTACCATGATTTCAGTAGTAATACGAACACATGGCAAAATTAACTGTACACACTTAAGCCAAGCTCTGTAGTGCAGAAATATAAAGTGCTGACTGCAACCCAGGTGGTCCGAGTTTAAGTAGCAGCTCAGGCACTGGAAGAACCTGTCAGAGGAGGGTGGAAATCTAAGTTCTCACTACAGATTGCTCTTTTTGGGGGTAATGGTGGATCTGATGCTCTGTTTTCCATCCATCTCGACCTGTGTGTTATCAAATCTAATTCATGTCCGACACTGGCACCTTCAGAATCTTTAGTGCTGGAGCTCCACCTCCTCTTTCCAAAACTCCTTACTCTAACTGACTCTCCCCAGATCTCATTTGCCCCATCAACGATGGATCATTGATCCAGTGAGCTTCTCAAGCTAAGTGACTTTTTTGACAATTTATCTTTTTGGTCGAGTTGGATTCCCCTGCAGTATGGACAAATTAGCTTCAGGGTTTAGTAACCATGTCAAATGTGGGCACAAGTTGCCCTCACAAGACACTCGTGATAGAGAGGTTTATTGTTTGGGTGCTGTGTACCTCAATGTCAAGTGTCAGGCTTGTGCTGCATTTGGCACCAGAGCCCTGGTTGTTAGGAGGGCCAGACTTGTTTTGAAAGGCCTTCTACAACCTTCACCCACTTCAGCTTCTCCTCCTGTAAAGAAGTAGGATAGAAATCTGAGGAGACAGAAAAGGTGGAAGAAAAAGACTTGACAAAATCATCTCATGAATTAAAGCCCAGGGATAAGGAAGAGTGCAAATGCGCTTCCTGTTCTACCATAGGCCGGACTCAAAGATTCACTGATCTTCAGCTCCTCTGGCTTCTACTTCATCTGGACCTTCAACACCATCTCTGTATCGATCTCCCTTGATTGTGGTTTCTGGAGTGTGAATCCTCCAACCCTTCTACCCTTAGTATCTCTAGTCCGTTTCTCTCTAAGGATTCTTCTGCTTTTTCAGCCAGGGTCCATTCCCCTTTCTCTTCAATTACCTCATCTGAGGTTTTCTCCAGAAGCATCCCCTTCTCCTACTTGGCTGTGAACTTCCATCTTCTGAATCCAAAGTTCAGATCCAACAGCTAAGAAGCCTTTGAAACTAGTATCTGTGGCTTCTTCTCAGTTAGCCAGGTCAGTTATAACCCTTAAATCTTTCAATTTGGAGCAGCTGATGTATTCCTTCCTTCAGGTCCAAATGGATTTAGGAATCATCCCTGCTTCCTTGACCCTGAGGCACCTTCATCTCTAAATCTCTCTATTCCTCCTCTGACCTGTTCATTTCTGGTGTTCTCAGAGTCAAACGGGTCGGTGACAGAGTTCTCTCTCTCAGGCCTTTGGATCCAAAGGGTGCTAGTTCTGGCTGTTATTCCTCATTTTTGATTTTTGACATTGTAAAAGGGATCCACTCCTGCCTGGAAAGGGGGGCTTCAGTAGTTGGTTCTGAACCACCCCAATTCCTTCCTCCTTCTGCATCCTTGACTACTACTCAGCGTGCTCTGGGAATGCCCCTGTCTATAGTCATTGAGAGTAGTCTGAATTCAGGGCTCCCTGCCTCTTCTGTGTTTCCTCTTGCTTCTGTCCCCCAAGGAAAGTCACACAAAGAGCAAGTGTAGTAGAAAGCACTTGGACTCCCTTGAGGATGAAGAATTCCCTCTTGAGGTTGCCTCTTTCAGTGATTTACTTCATTTGTTGAAGCAGTGTTGTGGTGGAATATCAAAGCCCCTTCTTCTGAGGAGTGTGTATTTCTTGAGGCTTTCATTGCATGCCCATTCATGTCCTGGGCGATCCCTCCTCCAGATACCATCATTGACCTTGTATCCCAGAGAGCCTGGAGAGAACCCAATGTGGTGGAACTCATCCCCTTACAACCCAAAAAAGTCCTGGTTTTACCTAAAGATAGACCCCATTGAAGCAAAGATCCATTGCTTATTTGATGAAACTTCAGAGAACCTCCTCTTGTAAATGTCAAAGATGGTGAAGGCTCAGTACCCCCCAGACTCTTATAAGAGCCTGGAGGCTCAGTTTTCAGTGATGCAGTCTTATTTCTAGTGTATCCATCAGGCTTTTGTCTAATGCTGCTGATGGTATGTCCTGTGCTGCAGGCTCCGGTATCTGTATGTGCTGCCATGCCTGACTGAGCTTATGCAACTTTGTGGACTGTTTCAAGGCATCCTTTATCAATGCCCTTTTCACTGGATCCTCATTTTCAGTCCAAAGGTCAAAGAGGTTGGTACCAGGAGTAAATAGGATGGAAAGACTCTGTCTGCCATTGGAGTCTGTTTCTCTACCCCTCAGAGGTCCTTCTCTAGGAACCAGAAGGAAGGGAAGCTTCTCTGTTTTCATAAGTCACAGCAATCTTTCTAAGATGCTCCTAGTGACGACGGGATAACTTTAATGGATAACTGCCTAAGGGGTAGGGATGGTTCGCAGAATGAGGGCTTCTGTAGTGCCCACTCGGGAATGCCCTTCCAGTACCCCTGAAGGATTGCCACACAGCTGCACTCCTGAGGCATTCGGGAGTTTCTAGTTGTCCACCCAAAAGCTTTGGAGGCCACCAAGTCAGACTTGTGTATGTTGAGACTCGTATCTAGAGGTTGTACAAATCCATTTTTGTTCACTCCAAGGAAATCTTTAAAGTCCTTTCCCAATGTTCCACCTTGTTAGCAATGGGAATCAGCAGTGGGAATTCAGAAACTACTTCTCAACCTAGTCATCCAAGAGGACCTGCTAGACCAGCAAGGATTTGTGGTCTATTCAGGATTCATTTTGGTTTTAAAGAAAAACAAAGAGGTTAGTCCCATTTTGGATCTCATCAAATTTAACCAATATGTCAAGCAGACCAAATTCCAGATGGTAATGGTGCTGCTCCTTTTGCTTCTTATGAGGAAGGGTGAATGGATGTTCTCAACAGTTTTCATGGATGCCTAGTATTACATAAAGATAGCAAGGCATTCCAGGTGATTTGTGCACTTCCAGTTGGAAGCCAGTCATTACTAGTTTTGAGCACTGCCCTTTGGTCTCACCGCATCTACTGAAGTGTTCACAAAATGTATGGCAGTGGTAGTAGCTTGGCTCAGGCTGCAGTGGTTCCAGGTCTTTCCATATATGGACAACTGTTTTCTGACCACTTCCACATGGGCATCCCTTATCAAAACCAGATATTTCTTGATTCAGCTGTGTCTGTCTTTGAGCATAACAGTGAATTTACAGCAAGTCCAATCTGGAGCCAGTTCAGGTACTGGAATTGTATCAGTTTCCATTTGGATATGGTCAGACAGGCAGCAAAGCTACCATTCTCCAGGTTGAATCTGTTCCATGCAGGTTTTCCAAATTCTTCTGTCTCAAAGACCTCCTGCATCCGCAGTTCTGCATCTCCTTGGACATATGGCCACCTCTAGTGGCTCCTACAATGGACTCTGGTATTTCAGTGTTCCTATCTGACTCATTCAGTGGATTTCCCTAACCAACACTTGTCACCACCACATTTGATGGTGGCTGGAATCTCCTCTGGTTGCAGAAGTTTGACCTTTTGTTCTTCCCCTCCCTTAAGCCACACTGACCATGGACACTTCCTTTTAGGGTGGGGTGAGGTAGGGTACTTTGAGGGGAATACTGTCTGGGGTACTTGGTCTCAGTCTCAAGCCAGTCTTCATATTAACATCTTGAAGAAGATGGTGGTCCTTCTAGTATTGCAGGCCTTTCAGGACCTTCCCCAAGGATCTGATTGCCATTTAGACTAACAACACATCAGTGGTATGGTATCTGAACAAATAAGAAGGAACCCGATCCTATCAGCTATGTCGAGAGTCCATGAGAGTTTGCCAGTGGATGATGTGTCCACTCTGTGGTTTCTGACTGCATCACACATCCCAGGGAAGTCCAGTATTCCAGCAGACAGTCTGAGCAGACACATTCTTCTGCATCACAGGTGGTCTTTAAATCTGGAAATAATGGCTTGAATTTTCAGCTGCTGGGGCAGCCCTTGCTGTGATCTGTTTGCCTGCCCATCTAACACCAAATGCAGCAGTTTCTTTGCCCTGATCCCCCTTGGTGGATGGTCACCAGTGGACACTCTCCTGCATATCTGGCCCCTGAGTCTCTTATACATCTATCCACCGACCCTATTGATTATCCAGTTTCTTCAGGAGGTAGCCCATAACAGAGGTGACTATGATCCTCATTACCCTTTTCTGGTCAAGACAGGTTTTCGTTAAGCATTTTGAGAGGTTTATTCATATTCTGTCTTCCTCCCAGATGCTTTTCACAAAGAAAATGTATCCAAGTAAATGAAAGAGGTTCTCCATTTGGGCCTCTTCCAAGGGTTTGGATCCCTTTTCTGCTTCTTTTGATGCTATCCTTGATTCCCTGGCTGACTTTTTGCCTTTAGCCGCAATTATTCTGCAGGTTTTCTTTAAGCATTTAGAGAGGTTTATTCATATTCTGTCTTCCTCCCAGATGCTTTTCACAAAGAAAATGTATCCAAGTAAATGAAAGAGGTTCTCCATTTGGGCCTCTTCCAAGGGTTTGGATCCCTTTTCTGCTTCTTTTGATGCTATCCTTAATTCCTTGGCTGACTTTTTCCCTTTAGCCGCAATTATTCTGCTGTTAAACTTCAGTTGACTGCCATCTCCCAACTTTCACATTGGCTTGGATAGTACCCTGGTGTTGGCCATTAAGCTGTCCAAGGCCTTTTTAAGAAGTACCCTCTTACTACAGCCTCACATTTGTGATCCACTCCCTACTTGGGATCTCAAGCCCACACTAGACTGCCTTTCGAATGGCAGCCACAGTTTTCTCTAAAGCTTTTGTGTTGGAAAACCCTCTTTCTGGTAGCTGTCACATCAGCAAGGAGGGTGTTGAAGCTTCAGACACTACCTTCTGTTTGCCCATATTTGGTTTTCCACAGGGATGGGGTTACCTTTGAACTTATCCTTAGTTTCTAACCAAGGTAGCTTTTGAGCTTATTCTGAGTCAACCTATATCTTTACCTGTTTTATTTCCAAATTTCCACAAGGGAGAGTATTTGCTACATTGTCTGTCTGTTCACTGCTAGCTGAGACTCTGTTTGGCCAGAAAATCTAACCAGCTTTTTGCTTTCTTTTCTCAGACATGACTTGGCAAGCCTGTTTCCAAAGTGACCCTATCCAGATGACTCTCCAACTGTATCTTCTTTGCATACTCCCTGAAAGGGATTTCTTTGCAATTAAGCCTGAGGCTCATTCCACCAGAGTGGTAGCCACTTTAGTTGCCTTTTTCTCTCAGGCATTTATTGATGACTTTTGCACAGCAGCAACCTGGTCTACTACTCATAGTTTTGTGTCCCATTACAAATTAGACATTCATGTCTGGGTCTAGATCCTACTTTGGTCCACCATTTTGTGAAATGTTCTTTCCTAGGACCACCCTGGGGTTGTAACTTATTGGGGAATGTGTCACCCAGGTTGAGGTGGGTAGGAAAGACAGTATCAGATACAAACGTTACATACTTGACAACACAGATCTATTATTATGGTTTCTTCCATCCTTCTCAACTATCTCTGCCAAACCAGGGATGAATTTTCTGTTCCCATTCTAATTGTCGAAGTTGTGTTTGAATTGGGTTAGGGAGGAAGTCTGCTTTATGTGGATGGGGAGCCTGTTACACAGAAAGGTTAGTCTCTGGAATGCATACCTGTCTATCCAGTAGGTCCTATTTATATCACAGGTAAGGTGCAAATCTTAAAATGGATAATTGTGGTGCTGTTTGTTTTGCAGATATGCTGGAGGTCTATCAGGGTGGGGTCTGAATGCCTTGTATGCCTGCATGTAGGCATAGATCTCCCCTTACAGTGGATCTAAAAAGTGTACACACGCCTGTTAAAATGCCAGGTTTTTGTGATATAAAAAAAATGAGACTACAGTAAATCATTTCAAAATGTTTCCCACCTTTAATGTGACCTATAACTTGTACAATTCAGTTGAAACGCAAACAAATCTATTAGGGCAAAAAATATAAAAAAATAAAAAAAGTACAGTAAGCCAGCTGCAAAAGTGTGCACACCCTTAAACTAATACTTTGTTGAAGCATCTTTTAATCTAAATGTTCTGTATGTGGAACTTTGTTGTGTGCCTTGGAGTATATTAGGTTTCATGTAACTCTGCAGGGTTTATTAGCTGCGCTGACTTTCACTGCAGTGATATCATTTTCTGGTGGTGTGGATTTTTGCTACTGCTACTCAGTCTGGTTGACTTGCAGAAATTCCAGCTTCACAGCCTTCTGACCTTTTTATTTATGCTGGTGTTATGTTGTTTCCTACAGCGCTTTGCAGAATGTTTGGAATCAGCTGTGTGTGTACTTAATCTCTTTACCTATATGCTTCTGACTTTTGATTATCATTAAGATCAACATTATTTGTCAAGTTTATTTTTAAGCTCTCTTTCTTTTCCTAGGCAGTGAAGGAGATGTTTCTCAATCTTATGATTTAATTGTGAACTTCTTGTGGGATGAGTGCTGCAGAGATGAAGCCAGTTCAGAAAAAAAGTGCATTTTCCTAGATTTTTACTGATCTTTGTGGTATTTGAAATTATTTCTCAAGTGCCTACGCATCCACAAGGGGTATTTCTGTAAACGATTTGTTTAGTTTGTTCTGTGACCTCTGTAACTTTAAACTTGCATTTGTGAGTAGCATACAAAATATAATCATCCTGGGGAGAAACCTTATTTGCTCTGGCTTAAGTTTAACTAAGATGTTAATATTCATGCCTGCACTTGCTGCTGTGTTCTCCAGAGAATATCATTTTGCACGTAGCCATATTTCTTTGAACGCACTCATTAAGTTAGATCTCTATTGTCTTCAGCAATTGTTTTGAAAGCAGTCCATACTGCTATAACTTGAAATGCCCCATCTCAGGCAACAGTTTTTTTTTTTTTTTATGTTAAACAATAGCAACCTTGTTTCTGTTCCAGTTCATTACTTCCCATAGTGTGATTTTGACTTGTAAAATAATTACCCCTTTTTCTGTAGCACTGCATTTCTTTCATCATTTAAATAGTCCTATATAAAACTATTACGTTCTTTTTATCGTGCTGAGAGAATTTGACAGATGTGTTTTGTGTATTCACTATTTCTATTTTACCATATTTCAAATGTGCAACCTCAGGTCCAGCAGTGTGGCTTTCATCCACTGTGTTGTAAAATTTCAACACATTTGTTAGGGAAAAAGATCATAATATATTGAGCAGTGGACATTATTTTTTATATTATGAAAGAGTGTATAACTCAGGTTTCTGTAACCGGTTTTGTTAACCATTTCCCAAAAGGATTCTAACAACAAAATTATTTAGTCACAACACGAGTGCCCATTTAACTTATTTGGACAAAAGCATATATGTATTTTTCTGATGAAACCCCTGTATTAGAGTAGCAACATTTTTGCATTGTAATAGCTCTCTATATGTGTGTGAATGAGAGGGAGGATAGAGGAATGGTGAGGATGCAGGGAGTAGAGGTGGTGAAGGTGGATGAGTTTAAGTACTTGGGATCAACAGTTCAGAGTAATGGTGAGTGTGGAAGATAGGTGAAGAAGAGAGTACAGGCAGGATGGAGTGAGTGGAGAAGAGTGTCAGGAGTGATTTGTGACAGACGAGTACCAGTAAGAGTGAAAGGGAAGGTCTACAAGAGGGTAGTGAGACCAGCTATATTATATGGGTTGGAGACCTTGGCATTGACAAAAAGGCAGGAGTCAGAGCTTGACGTGGCAGAGTTGAAGATGTTAAGCTTTGCACTGTGTGTGACGAGGCTGGACAGGATTAGGAATAAGCATATTAGAGGGTCAGCCCAGGTTGGAAGGCTTGGAGACTGTCAAAAGAAAATATACTTTAAAAATGATCAAAACACGGTAGGTTCAGGTTAAGGCACTTTAATCTTGCAGCAAGGAGACAAAAATGTGCTAATACAGAGTTTGTCTAACCAGAAACAGGAAATACTTTAATTTTTATACATTCTCTAACTAGTCATGGCCTACCAAGCTGACGTAACAGATTACCACCTTTCTCATCATCATCTGTTGACCATCATTCCCATGAATTTCTGCTGATTTATCAATTGTTATGTGAAACTTCCTGAGGAAAACAACATGGCCTTGATTACTCCCAGTTAGATACATGTTATGTTATCATTCAAGGTACTATGGCTAATTCAAGCACAATGCTAGCAGTTCATTTCTCAAATAATCCTTTGTCTACTTTATCTCTAAGTTACTGCAGCTGCACATGTTCTCATGTTTCAAACAGAGCTGATTGTCTAAAATCATTACATTTACAGAATATAGTATTGTTCATTCATTCGTTCCTGACCTAGCAGATAAGCACCTGCTTCTCAAGTACATTTCCAAAAGGCATAAACATGAATATTGCTGTGCTAGCAGTTACTAGGTCAGAGGGCAACTTGCAAGTTTCAGAAAGCATACTGCAGTTTTCAAAAAGCATCTTTTTCAGTCTCATATGAAACTCAATTTATATATAACACAGTGCATGAAAAATAGAATGAAAAGCGTATTAAATCATTTGATTATTAATTGGCATTAAGCATACACACAGTAATACATATTTTTCTAACATTTCCCTCCTGTTAATACTTTTTAATTCTATTTTCAAAAAAGAATAAGCAGTTTGCTTCTTTTCCTAACCTCTTCCATTCAGGATTTGCAGTTAAGAAAGTCATTCAGTTTAAACTTTTATGAAAGTGTTTCACATTCTAGCAGCTCTTCAAATTCAGTACTTTGATACATAGTCTCAGATACTGATATATCTATGAATTCTGTGATTAATTTCTTCATGCAGGGGATTCCACAACAAACACAAACTCCTATTAGGAGTAATCCTACCCCAATGGCAATTAATATGTTCATTAGGATGGAACCCCACCCCCCCCAAATACATTCTGGAAAAAGTCTTTCAGAGGGTTTGGGCCTGGTTTGGTCATGGCTGACACTTGCTGAATCACCTTGAGATGGTCGTTAATAAACGCACAGCATTTTTCTTTGATTAAAGCACACGTCCCACCCCTCGCCGCTAGGGTGAAGTCAAGAGCCATTCGGTTTTGGAGTACTACAGTTCTCATGGCATTCAATTCATCAGTTATCAGTTCAAGAGCAGAAAAAGTCGCATTGCTCATTACTTCGAGAAGTTTTGACAATTTTCGCAGCTCCCATATTGATTTAACTGCACCATATGCAGGTAATATACCTGCCCAGGATATGACAGCATCACTCAAGTCCATGTGCGCAAGTTTGGTTCCCACATTACGATGGTCTTTCCAGCCCGCTTCCATCTGTCCCACTGGATTCTCAGGTTTCTTAACAGTCTTTTTGGTCACATCTCTGGTATTTTGAATGTTTCCCTGAGACAAAACTGCAGTGTGTCGGATGGCCGGGACCAGGTACCCCAAAAAACAACTGCCAGACCAATTCTCAGGTAACCATTTATATGCTTTTTTACCACACACAAAATAACAGTCCTCTACTTTAGTTGTTACCTTGTTACGAAATGACTGCCCTGCATGAAACATTTTCCTATTACAGATAACTGTTTAAAAAGTACAGGATTACGTTGTACCTGATCAAGAGTCTTATGCATAGATTTCAAAAATGAGTCATAATCTGTACTACAAGATCCACTTAAATCGTTTGTTTTTTTATAACATTTATACTGTACTGTGACATTACACTTACTCCATCCCACTTGGATGGTGTCATTTTTGTAAAAACATACAATTCCTTTTTGTGTTACAGGCAAATACAGTGCTACCTTATCATGTGCTTTAATAGCAACTGTGTCAAAAAACAGATTTTCCCAGGTCTCATTGACCCCTAGGGGGATAGCGGCCATCAATAAACCCCCGTATGCTGTTGGTATGGCCGTGCAGACCCAGCAGTTCGAAACATTAAAAGTCTCAGCATACACACGTGTAATTGCCTGATAAGTGTTAAAGTTCGGATGCCAGTCCATGTTTGGTTCATTACGTCTAATCAGTTCAACTATTATGGCAGGAAAAAGGAGTGGCCACAACAAAAAGAACAGTGTGATTAGCATAGCTATTAAAATGATCATACAAGTTCTCTGAGGTTGCTCAATGTCTCTATTCACTCTGTACCTGGTCATTATGTTCTCGTTGTACAACAGTAACAAAGTTTTTGTCCAATTTGAAGTTCTTAACCAGTTTACAGTGCGTCAAATGAATCCAGGAAGCTCGCTCCGTGATCTTGACTGCAGCGGGTGTTGACAGTAGTACCTGGTATGGTCCTTCCCACTTCAGAGAACTCCAATTCTTTCGCTTCACAATCTTCACCCAGACGCAGGTGCCTGGGGCTACTGGTGCTTCCGATTTCGGTTGTTCTTTATCTGAAACAGAATTTAACTGCAAAAGTTTGTTATTCAAAATTCGCCTCGTATACCTTGCAAGTGAACTGTCAGCCTCTTGCTCTGCAGACATGAGAGGTTTCCACTGAGGTGTATAATATGCCCTCCCAAACAAAGTTTCAAAAGGAGTTAATCCCTTTGCATTTGGAACAGTTCTCATGCTCAACAGTGCACCCAGTTCTTTTGTGTCTCACTTATCAACTTCCTAAGCTTGTTCTTCAACACCCCATTATGCCTGTCTACTAACCCTGCAGATTGGGGGTGGTAAGTGCAGTGATTTTTTAACGATATTCCAAAATAACGACTAAGTTGCTGTACTGTTTGGCTCACGAAATGTGTACCGTTATCACTATAAATCTTTTCCGGTATGCCAAATCTGGGTATAATTTCTTTAACAAGGACCTTTGCAGCAGTAGCTGCATCTGGATTTTTAGTTGGAAAAGCTTCCACCCATTTGGAAAACATATCTATAATGATAAGGCAATACTTTTTATTCTCACATTTATTCAGTTCTATGAAATCCATACAAATAATATGAAACAGATACGGTGGTGTAGGGAAACTCCCTTGCTTAGGCTTCAGTGCCCCTTGTGCGTGATGCTTGTTACAAACATGGCATGCTGCACAGAAATTTTTTGTGTAATTTGTAAATCCATAGGTTGTAAACACTCGATTCACTAACTGTATCATCCCCCCTGTTGAGACATGGCTCTGCCCATGGCTCAACAAAGCTGCATATCTAAAGTTAGATGGCAAAATTGGTTTCTTTTCCTTGGAGATGTACAGTCCCTTTTCAAGGATTGCTCCTCGTTTTATCCACTTTTGTTTTTCTACATTTGTAGTAACTGTCTGCATTGTTTTTAACATTTCTAAATCTAAAGTCTCAGAGGGTTGTAATTCCTCACTCAAAAGAAAAGCTTCTGAGGCTGAAGCTGCTTGCTTCGCAGCTGTATCAGCCCGCACATTGCCTTTCGAAATCCTATCCTGTTGCTTGGTATGAGCTACGCATTTGCAAATAGCTACTTTTTGAGGTAACTGAATAGAGTCTAATAGATCTAAAATGAATTGCGCATGATTAATTGGTTTACCAGTAGATGTTATCATTCCTCTATTTTTCCACTGCTGTGCAAAAACATGTACAGTAGAAAAAGCATACTGACTGTCAGTATAAATGTTCACTTTCTTACCTTTTGCTAAGGTACATGCCCTTGTCAAGGCAATCAAGTCTGCCGCTTGTGCAGATAAATTGTGTGGTAAAGATTTTGCTTCTAAAGTTTCAGTATCAGAAACGACTGCATACCCCACTAGGATCTGTCCTGTAGGACCCCTCCTGCACGAGCTGTCCACATAGTATGTCACCTCGGCATCATCCAAGGGAACATCCGTAAGGTCTTGTCTAGGTAATGTCTTTTGCTCAATATCCTGCAGGCAGCAGTGTGGTTTGCCATCCGCAGGGGTTGGGAGCAAGGTTGACAGATTCAAAGTTGTGCATCGTTCAATTGTCATATGAGGTTGGCTCAACAGTATAGTCATACAGGAAAGATGTCTATCAGGAGAAAGATATGCTACTTTTTCTTGCAGTAAAATAATTGCGACTGCATGAGGCACTCTCAATGTGAGAGGGTGGAATAACACTACTGAGGCCGAAGCCTGCACTGCCATTGCAGCTGCAACTACTGCTTGTACACAGTGGGGCAGGGACCGCGCCACTGGGTCTAACTGTGATGAATAGTAAGCTATGGGGCATTGCTTGTCCCCATGCTGCTGTGTCAATACTGATGTCATATAACCCTGCTTACAGTCTACAGTTTGAAAAAATTGCTTATGATAGTTTGGTAATCCCAAAACTAAGGATGATGCTATCAGTTGTTTCAGCCTGCAGAAAGCTGCGTCTGCTTCTGGTGTCCATTGTAATAAATCCTGTGCTGCCATCGGCTTTTTGAATATTAAACTGGCCAGTGGAGCAGATTCCAAAGCATAATTTGGTATCCAGCTTCGACAAAAATTAGTAGTTCCCAGGAAGGACATCATTTCCTTCTTGGTAGTTGGTCTAGGTGCCTGTAATATTGCTGTTTTTCTATCTTCGTCTAATATTCTACCTTCCTTGGATATTACATATCCCAAGTACTTAACTTGTTTTCTCCAAAGTTGTAGTTTGTTCTTGTTTACTTTGTGACCTTGAGTAGCTAAAAACTGTAATAATGCCATAGTGTCTTCTTTGCATTCTTGCTGGGTGGGGGCTGCCAGCAGAATGTCGTCTACATAAAGTAAAATCTGACTACCTCTCGGTGGGATAAATCCCGCCAGGTTGCTTGCCATTTCTTGTGCAAATATTGTTGGACTTTCACAATATCCCTGTGGTAATCTTGTATATGTATACCGTTTCCCCTGAAATGTAAATGCAAACCAATATTGGCTGTCAGGGTGTATCGGTATTGAGAAAAATGCATTACTGATATCTACCACAGAAAAATACTTTTGCTGAGGCTTTAAATCATTCAGTAAGGTGTGCGGGTCTGGCACCATCGGTGCCCTGGGTATAACTGCATTATTTACAGCTTGTAAATCTTGGACCATACGCCATTCCCCGTTTGCTTTCCTGACAGGAAATAAGGGTGTATTACATGGTGAATCAGGAGATTCTATTAAGACTCCTTCCTTAAGTAAGGCTGCTATTATAGGTTTGATTCCTATCTCTGCATCCTTTCTCAAGGGATACTGTCTTTTCTGGGGTCTAAATGCTGACTTTGGCGTAATAGTAACTGGTCCTGCTGTTCGTATAAGTCCTACATCTGATTTCCCTGTTGACCAGAGAGTCTCTGGTATGTTCTGCAAGGCTTTTTCCTCTTCTTCCAATAAGAGTAATACTCAGCTGTTCTCACTAGCCTGTGAGTGCACAGCTGGGTGTGTCTGTGTTATCCAGTTCAATTTCTGTTTCTGTACTCCTTGTTCAGAGAGTTCTAATTTTGTCTGCTTTTCCCACCTTGTGACTTTTTCACCTAAGTCTGCCCATTTCAAATTCCTATCCTTAGTTAAGCTAACATGTGGCAATCGATTAGATTTGTAAAGTACTAAAAATTCCTGGGGCAATGAACAGCTTACTACACTGTTTCCTTCTGTGTCCCAGTACAAATTTCATAACACTAGTCTGTTCACGTGGTTCTGAAACAATTCCTGCTCATAATCTTTATCAGGTCCTGGTCTATTACAGTAATATAGAGTGCAATGCAACAAATGCTGTTTGTCAATGTCAAGGGAGGGGGACTTACAGATGGCTACGTTCATCAGTTCTTCGGTTACTGCCCCTGGACCAGTCGTAACTAAGTCCTGGCTGTACCAATAATATGTCTCGCTCTCCTGTCGCACTACAAAAGTTTCCATTTGTTGCTGTGCTTCCATACCCTGCATGGTTGGAACTACGGTTATGCCAAGTATCTGCATTAAGTCTCTACCCAAAAGGTTTACTGGGCATTTTGCAGAAACTACAATTTTACTTTTCTGGGTCATCGCTGAAACGGGGTCTGTTATTGCTATGTCATGGGAGAGTGGCTCCCGATACAGCTGTCCATTAGCTGCCTTCACTAGTATATAATCTGGTGATTCTGAATCTTCCGGTAATTTGGAAGGGTGTATCAGGGTCCGTGAAGCCCCTGAGTCACACAAAAATTTGACTTCCCTCCCCTCTACCAGAAGCGTCACTTCCGGTTTTGTATCTGCTAAGTAAAGCTCTAGGCTCAATAAGGCTAAGTCCAAAATTTCATTTTCTTCTATGTCTGCAACTTCATGTACATCCTCTACCACTTCTGTCACATCCTCTATCCTTGCTATCACATTTGCACTTGTCCTTTCCTGTTTATTTTCATTCAGTGATTCCTGACTATCATACAGTCATTCCTCATCTTCCTTATTTTCTGTAGTCACCTTCTTATTTAGCCTGCAATCCCTTGCTAAATGTCCATTTTTCCTGCATTTAAAACATTCACCTTTTTTCTTTCTTTCTTTCTTCAAAATCTTCTGATCGCTTGTCAGATTGTTTATTTCCCTGGGCATTTTTCTTACCCTTTCTTCCAGTTTGTACTACAAATACGTCTGACCCTTCTTCTGCCGAAAATACTTGAGTTTTCTTTTTCTTTTTACTATTAAAATGCCTCTCTGCATGTCTAGCATATTCAAGTAATGGCTGCAGTCTACTTGTACGATGATCTACCATGTGCTTTGTAATAAAGCTGCTAATGGGAGTTATACTACCCTTCAAGAATGCATTCTTTAGCTGTTGTTCATATGGGGAATCTTGGGTCTGGTTTTCTGGTATCTGCATTCCGCAGTGGTTATTAAAACATTCTAACAGTCTAGCATAATATCTATCAACTGTTTCACCTTCTTGTTGAATGCACTGATTAATGCAAGTCCAATCAGCCCTAGGCTCCCACTTTTCAGAGATTCGGTCCGTCAGACCTTTCACTCTGCCATCCAGTTCTGCATTAGTATGTGGGAGTGGTCTAAGCTGTGCGTCACAAGGATTCCAGTCGCCACTGATCATGTGCCAGTCTGGACCTACAATTTGTCTAACTACTTTTTCTACTTCTTCTCCATTCAAATGGTAACTTAATCTCATACCCTGTAAGTCTTCTAAAAATTTTCGAAAATTCACTTTCGGATGGGGAATTCCTTCTGTGGCTTTCCGGATATCTTCCGGTGTCCACGGTCTATAAACTAAAAGAGTCAGATCCTGTCCTGCCTGAGGATTTGGTACTTCTATGAGTGGACATATCTCTTCTTCACTCATAGCCTGTGATTTTCTATTTATTTTGCATAATTCAATCTCCCTTCTCAAGTCGCGTGTTCGAGACCTTGTCTCGATAGGATCCCTGACAAATGGTTTTATTTATTTTATTTATTTATTTATTTATTTTACATTTGTTAACCGGGCTAGTCTAACTGGATATATTTCCATTTTCAGCAGAGGCCCGGGGAGAAAAGCTCCACACAGACATAGTAACTATTACATAAGATGCAATAAAGAGCAGCATAAAAATATACCGTATCAGGAAAATATTATAAAGAAAATCAAACTTATTGTATTCAGAATTAACAGTTGTACAATAATGTACTCATCGTTCTTGTAAGCAAAACACAAGCATAACTTATTTAGCGTAATCAAACATCATAAGAAAGAGAAAAGGACATTTAAAGACAACTATGTAAGTAGATTAGATATTTATATGAATCGTCAGTAAACTGAGTAATATAATCAGGAAGGAGAAGGATAGAGGAGGGGTAAGTGATAGAATAGTGAGGAAATAAAATATAAGGTAGCAGAAGTCATAGAGATGAAGGGGAAGTGGGAATAGATGAATACATGGATTCAGTCTGGGTTAAGGCAGGGACATAGCCAGTGTTTTGTAAGGTAGAGTCTAAGTTTTTGTTTGAAAAGGACAGGAGATAAAATAGAAGTCAGTTCAGTGGGCAATAGGTTCCAGTGTTTACCAATGGAGTTAGAGAATAGGGAGTCACCTGCAAGGTTATTGGATTTGGTAACAGTAACTAGGAGTTTGCTAGAGGAGCGGAGTGAGTTCAGGTTAGAATAAGGGGTGAAGAGATTAGAAAATGAAGGAGTGTTGTTTGGCAGATAAAAAGCTCTTTGGATAATGGGAAGTTGGGAAAGAAGCAACATGTTTTGTAATTCAAGCCAGTGAAGTTGTTGTAGGTTCAGGCAGTGGTGAGTTCTGAATTGATTACCAGTAACAAATCTTGCTATACTATTGTATGTGGTGGTCAATTTAGAAAGATTAGTTTTCTTCAGGTTAGTGTAAATTGGTGAGGCATAGAGAAGAGTGGAAATGAGATGAGAGTGTGCCAAAGTAGCTTTGGCTGTTGGGGATAAGAATGTTTTAATTCTATAGAGGGAGCCCAGTTTTCTATGTACAGTTTTAATAGTGTTGTTTATGTGATAATCAAAGGTAAGATTGTTGTCAATAGTCACACCTAGCAGTTTGGTAGAAGAGTCAGGTGATATGAGAGTATTGTTAATCGAAGAGATAGAGAAGTCCAATGGGGGATGCTTTAGAAACAGCTGGATATAGCGGAGGTGGATCAGCTTGTCCACTCGCTTCATATTCTGGTAAGGGAAGTGGAGGGGGCAAAGGAGGGGACGTTGCTATTACCAAGTTATTATCTTCTTTGTCTAAGAACATCGTTTTTGAATTTTTTATCTTTTGTTCCCTGCGATTTGCTTCCTCAAGCCACCTTATGCGCCTGAGGGACTCCTAATTGTCATTGCTTTTTTAATTGACCTTTTGTGTCTGTGTTTAGTTGCCTGACAAGTTTAATAAGTGCGAGTTTATCTAAATTACCATTGAATTTATACTTATCAACCCATTTTGTATAATACTTAACATTGTCGGCACACTGTAATTGCATATACTTCGCATCTTCAGTTAGGGGCGGGTCTCGAGAACTTTTCGTACACTGATTTCCCATTGTTGCTTTAGCTAAGCTGTAAATTGTTACGTAACCCTTTTTATCACGTGGTACCACAGTTCTATACCTTTTCACAGTTTATCTAGAATAACTGCCTATCTATTCTGTTTCCCTGATCTATGACAAAACAGTAACCCCTTTTTTTGTCCCTGATCTGCACATGCAAATCTTACTGACAAAAAAACAGTTCTGTAATTAGTCCCTGATCTTAAAACAGAAATAAGGTAATTCCTCCTTACCTGACCCTCCGTGAGTTGATCCACCGGATCGTTGACTCGTCCTCCAATCCCAGATCAGAAACAGTGGCTGGCCTCTTTCGAACGACAATTCAGTCGGAGGTCTTTCAAAACAGAAGAGCCGATTTGGCCTCTAATCCATACGGATGCATGCCACCGGGCCCAATTCTGACCTAGGCCTAGAGCAAGAGGTACTTTCTGGTCCGAAGGACCAAACTGTCAAAAGAAAAATATACTTTAAAAATGATCAAAACACGGTAGGTTCAGGTTAAGGCACTTATCTTGCAGCAAGGAGACAAAAACGTGCTAATACAGAGTTTGTCTAACCAGAAACAGGAAATACTTTCATTTTTATACATTCTCTAACTAGTCATGGCCTACCAAGCTGACGTAACAGATTACCACCTTTCTCATCATCATCTGTTGACCATCATTCCCATGAATGTCTGCTGATTTATCAATTTTTATGTGAAACTTCCTGAGAAAAACAACATGGCCTTGATTACTCCCAGTTAGATGCATGTTATGTTACCATTCAAGGTACTATGGCTAATTCAAGCACAATGCTAGCAGTTCATTTCTCAAATAATCCTTTGTCTTCTTTATCTCTAAGTTACTGCAGCTGCACATGTTCTCATGCTTCGAACAGAGCTGATTGTGTAAAATCATTACATTCACAGAATATAGTATTGTTCATTCATTCGTTCCTGACCTAGCAGATAAGCACCTGCTTCTCAAGTACATTTCCAAAAGGCATAAACATGAATATTGCTGTGCTAGCAGTTACTAGGTCAGAGGGCAACTTGCAAGTTTCAGAACGCATACTGCAGTTTTCAAAAAGCATCTTTTTCAGTCTCATATGAAACTCAATTTATATATAATACAGTGCATGAAAAATAGAATGAAAAGCGTATTAAATCATTTGATTATTAATTGGCATTAAGCATACACACATTAATATATATTTTTCTAACAGATACAAAGCCAGAGAGGCAAGATTACATTGGTTTGGACATGTGCTGAGGAGGGATGCAGAGTATACCGGGAAAAAGATGCTAATGATGAAGCTGCCAGGTAACAGGAAAAGAGGGAAGCCTAAGATAAGGTTTATGGATGTGGTGAGAGAGGACATGCAGGTGGTTGGTGTGACAGAGCAAGATGCAGAGGACAGAAAGAAATGGAAGCAGTTGATCTGCTGTGGCGACCCCTAACGGGAGCAGCCGAAAGAAGAAGAAGAATAGCTTCTTAGATCGAAAGCACTCTTGAAGGTATAGTTAGGGTGGGGCAGAGGAGCAGTCACCCCGGATGCAAGTGTTAGGGTCCAGTAGCTCTTTAGTTCATTACCTGCATTCATCTCTGGTTTGGACTGAATACTTTAATGCTTTGAATGTGGTTTAAATTATAGGAAGCTGCTTGCTACAAATGTAGCAAGGAGTTTTTACAGTTTAACTCAGTTTAAAAGAAAAGGAAAAAGGCTTTGAGGACTTTTTTTAGTTTTCAGGTGTGAGAGCAGCCCTTTTTTGGGGGGAGGGGGTCTTCAAGCACTAGAGGAGTTTTTCCCCTCTATTTGTGGTTGAGGGGGTGCCAGATCAGGGAATGGCACTGGGTGCCAGAATTGCAAGCTGTGGTTCTGCATACTCTCATTGGTAAGTTCTGGGAATTCATTCTTCTGATATTCTCCTCTCATCACAGTTCTGAAAATTCAGTTAATTCATGCACTCCGAGACATTAGAAGAATTAGATATATTAATTGACAAATTTCACATGACTTCAGGACTCAATTTCAATAAATCAAAATCTAAATTTTTATTTTTAAATAAAAACAACTGCAGACTAAGGGGGAATCACATCATAGAGAAACAAGAATCTACCTTAAAATATCTAGGAATTGAGTTATGCAAGGATAATAATGAATTAATATAAAATAAACTACAATACTATCATCAATACAATTAAAATCTCTGTGGAAAAATGGAACAAAATAATAATAACATTTGAAGATAGACTACAGTTAATAAAAATGGTTTTACTGCCCAAGATCCTATATATAGCCTTGGCAATACAACTGTTACCAGACAGGAATATACTTAAAGAAATAAATTCATGCCTAATAGCATTTTTATGGTTTCCCCAAAGAAACAGAATAGCTTTAATACATCATATCAGACCATGGAAACAGGGAGGATTAAACTTTCCTGATATAGAAACGTATATAAAAGCATCAATATCTAAAACAATCTCAGACTGGATAAGTCCAAATTACTCTGCAAATTGGAAATAATTACTAACTGTAATATCAGTAAATGAATTTGTTTTACAAAAAAAATTTCAAATAGTTAAAAACAATTTGCCATGGCACGTATGTATTAGTATGCAATATAACATAACTAAACCCACTAAAACTCGTATGATTAATTATTACACTGACTCATTTAGGAAAATTATTAATACAAATATAGATTTAAAAATCTGGTGTGATCTTTTAACACCATTTATAGTCACAAAGAAAAACTTTCCACATAAAATATATAGAGAAATTATTAATTCCTGGGAACAGAAAGGATTTGTTTGTTGACACCAGTGTATCAAAGAACTAAAAGTTTTAGATATGCAAGTAATAAAAACAACATACAAAATTCCACAACAGGACTGGCTAACTTTCCAGAGTTTTCTATCATATTCGCAAGATTTAAGTAGAATAATTAACAATTCTTCATTTAAAGAAATACGTAAATTTATGAAATACATATATGAAAAATCATATATAATGACTTTGACATGGGAAACAGTATTTCAAAATTTTACAAAATATTGATAAACTATAAAACAGCACCCAAAACCTCATATTGGAAATATATAACAAAAAGGACACTCAATGCAGTTAACTGAGGATATTAAAACAATTATCTTATTATCAATAAAATATACATCCCTTACAGAATACTGGAAAGTTTTTAATTGGAAATGCTTGCACAGAGCATTCTTAACCCCAGATAGAATCAGTAAAATTATTTCTTTCATAAAAGGAATATGTTGGAGATGTGAGCAAGTACACAATGCAGACTGGAACCACATTTTCTTTGAATGTGTTAAAATTAAGCCATTTTGCAATGATATTAATAACTTTCTACAAGCTTTATTTAATGAATCATTTTATTTAACTAAAGCTCTTGTATTATTAAATGTGAACGAAGGTCCTCATTTGAATTGGTCAAACATGTATTTAGTATGGACTATACTTGCAATTTCAAGGAAGTGTACAAGAAGAAGATGGAATACAAACACAATGCCAACTTTGGAAGACTTCTACAGCCTACTGAAGACCACAGCATTATTGGAAATTAAACTTAAAGAACTAAGAATTTATCCAAAGCCATTTATCAGCAACCCTTGGGGAAACATCTTATCATTGATTGACACTATACAATAATTGATCAGACACACTGATAATGGATTGGGCATGCTTATAAAATAACTGTAAACATTAAGATCTTTTATAGTGTCAGGCTAATGTAAATAGTGTACATAGTTAAGATGTTATGTATAAATACTATGGAATTCATTCAAATGTATTTGAAAAATAAAAATAATTTTGAGGGAAAAAAAAGAAACAACAAAACTCTAGACTTCTGTTTTCATCTAACGATAATCTGAATGAACTGCCCAAGATGTTAAAAGCAGGTTTATTCCAAACGCATAAAAACAGTGAACACTCCAAAATAGCAGCACCAAAATCACCAATAACCCAGGTTTCGTCCCAAGGAAATGACTTCATCAGATTGGTGACATAGCACCACTAATATATACTAAAACACATTAAACAATTACACTTAATTGACACTTAATTAATTTAGTTTGAGTTGAAAACCAAACCCTAAAAGCACCAGCTTCTGCCTATGTTTGCTTCATTGATTTACTTTTACAAAGTTAATACATACTACATAAGCCTAGCTATGGTGTATGTAAAAAATAATATACGTGCCTGAAAAATATATATATAAAAAATGTAAGTCATCCTACACTTATGTATATAGTTATTTATTCTAAAAGCATGTGTATTGTGTGTATGTAAATGTTAATTTAAAATTTAAAAAAAAATTTTTTGTTGTTACAATTACTTCAATATGTATATAGAATATATAAATAATAACCTCTTCACACACTACTGATATTCAACAGTTAAAAATTAAATATTTTGAATATTTCTTATTTTAAGCCAAGGCTTGATTGAAAGAAATTCATTCAAGCCTGGGTTATTACATGCGTCCAGCCTAAGTTGCCAGATAAGCTCGCTCATGTCTAAATGGAACTGGGTAATTCTACCTTGTAGGTCATAAATCACCTGCTGTATCACACAAAACTTAAAGGTGTGACTACCATTGGTCATAATGTGTCTCGCTAGGGCATTTACAGATTTTTTATGTTGTATGTCTAACATATGTTCTTTTATCCTATCCCTAAACCTTCTACAGGTTTTTCCAACATAGAATGCCCTGCATTGTTGACACTTAGCCAAATACACCACATTTTTAGTAAAACAATCAAAATGACCATTAATTACAATGTCACAGTTGTTAACAAAAATTTTTTGTCCCGTTGTCCAAATATGTTTACATGTAGTGCATCTTCCACACTTAGTTACCTTTGGGTTTATTACTAATGTTATTGCTGTCGGCCATACCCCTTTCAAAAATATCTTTCAATGACCAATCCTTTCTATATACAAATTTAGGGTTAAGTAAAAAAAGCCTTTGTTCCTCCTTGTGTTTGTGAAAAATATCCCAATATTTCATAACAATATTGACTATGAACTCAGTGTCCCTGTTGTACCTTAAAATATATAAAATGGTGTCATTACCAAATGTATTATGCTCCCTGTCGTGGGTAGAATATCCATACTGATCTACGTCTGATAATATAATTGGAACCATAATCTTGTTGTTCCTTTTAAAAACAATTTCCTTTTTCAGGTCTTCACATAACCTGTTTGGGTACCCTCTATTGAGAAACATTCCTATTACAGAATCTAATTCGTTCTCAAAGTCCACAGTATCACTAACCATTCGTACTACTCGGACCATCTGCCCTTTAACTATGGCTTTCTTCTGATGGTTGGGGTGCCAACTATCGTAATGTAAATACGAGTTTGAGAAGGTAGGTTTCCTATATATAGTTGATTTCACTCTATGTTCTTTCTTGTCATATATTAAACTAACATCCAAAAAATCTATCTTCTCAGTATTGGTTGAGTGTGTGAACTTCAAAAACCACACGGTATTGTTGATGTAATCTATAAAGTTGTCTAATAATAGTTTGTTTCCTGTCCAAACAATAAAAATGTCATCCAAAAATCGCATATATATATTTATGTATGGACTATATTCACTTTTGTGTACATACTCTCTTTCCCAATAGGCCATGATATAATTGGCGTAGATGGGGGCACAAGCTGCCCCCATGGCTACCCCATGAGATTGTTTAAAGTAAAGACCATCAAAATATAGGAAATTGTTTTTTAATACTAGTTCCATTAGCCTGACATATGTGTTAACTTCATCTTGTTCGTAGACCCCAGTAACATAAAGCTGTTCTTCCAGCCATTCTAACCCCACATCATGTGGAATCACACTAAATAAATTACAAACATCTATGGTTACAAAATAAAACTTTTTTGGTATATCCCAATGTTTAATGGATTCTAAAAAATGCCACGAGTCTTTAACTAAATGTGGTGTAACTTCAAGGCCCTTCTTTAATTTATGGTCCAAAAATTGGCTAATAAAACTCACTTTGCTATGTTTCCCATCAACAATTGGTCTAAATTTAACATTACTTAGTCCTTTATGGATTTTTGGTATTCCAAAAATAGCACTTACAACAGGATATTGATTCTGCATGAACTCATACTCACTTTCAGTAATCTCACCTTGGAATACCATATCATCCAAGACAATATCTATCTTCTGATAGGCTATGTTGATTTCATTTATACTGACTTCACTATAATTCTCTTCTAACAACATAGACATCATGATACTATAGTAATCTTGCTTATTAGCCACCACAACCCCATTGCCCTTATCTGGCTTCATTATGCGTATACAATCCTTGTTACCAATAAACTTTAATATACTATACTCATCTTTTGTGAGATTAAGTTTACTTTCTTGCTCTCTATGTCTGTAATGTTCCGTATATTCACACTCACAAATATGTTCAAACATTGCCACATCTGGATTCATAACAGGGTTAAAAAGGCTGGATTTTTTTAATATTCTATCATCCATTCCATGACTATTGTCAATTAAGTCCAACTCAGCATTCAACTTAAGGTTCATTTTTCGAGTAAAGAGTTTTAGATCTGTTAATGAATCAACAATATTCCCCCTTCTACTTGGCACAAAGTTAAATCCTTTTGACAAAAAATCAGCATGTTTAGTGCTAAGTTCAATATTAGAATAATTGTACACTTTAAAATCCTTCTTTGTATTTGTTATAATTTTAGGATTACTTAAAATGCCTTCACAGTAAACTGTGATAGTTGAAATAATGTCCCCCTGTGATAATTCCTCATAGAAATTCACTATACTCTCTACATCTGCTTGTTGACCTATATCTACCTCAGATGTATTGTGTACTAAACTCGAATATTGGTCCACTGTTGTTACATCAATATTGTCAGAATTAAAGACCAATTCTTGGTCTGTGGTTATTATTAAATGTGAACGAAGGTCCTCATTTGAATTGGTCAAACATGTATTTAGTATGGACTATACTTGCAATTTCAAGGAAGTGTACAAGAAGAAGATGGAATACAAACACAATGCCAACTTTGGAAGACTTCTACAGCCTACTGAAGACCACAGCATTATTGGAAATTAAAATTAAAGAACTAAGAATTTATCCAAAGCCATTTATCAGCAACCCTTGGGGAAACATCTTATCATTGATTGACACTATACAATAATTGATCAGACACACTGATAATGGATTGGGCATGCTTATAAAATAACTGTAAACATTAAGATCTTTTATAGTGTCAGGCTAATGTAAATAGTGTACATAGTTAAGATGTTATGTATAAATACTATGGAATTCATTCAAATGTATTTGAAAAATAAAAATAATTTTGAGGGAAAAAAAAGAAACAACAAAACTTTAGACTTCTGTTTTCATCTAAGTTGCCTGCTGTAAAATAATTACTGGCTTACTCTGCAGATTATACTTCAGGACATCCCTGCATATAATTTCTTGAAAAGAAGTGTTTTTTTATTTACATCTACAGATGTATTTATCCATTTTTTACATAATATTACATATGAATGTCAGAGTAGTTAACATATAACAGCTTCTAATATCTATAGTGTATTTATTCAAACTGCCTTATGTAAGGAATGTATACCATATATCATGTAGTTTCCTGCTTTTTAGCCATTAACATATTTAAAGCTGTACAGCCAGTGTACTGCACATGTAAAACTGCCATCACAAAAGTCACTTCTTTAAGTTTCAAATAGGGTCAGTAGATATATATGTCTGCAGATGCTGCTAAGTTTTCTAGTGTGAACACTCAAACCTAAGTGATTACCAAAAGTCCTTTAGAAGGTGACTTCCAAGATGGCTGCATAGTGATCAGCAGCTTAACTTCATCTCTTCCAGTGTGAAAACACAAACTGAGAGACAGCAGCCAGTGATAACGTCATCTTAAGTAAAATTCAGTTACTGGCTAATAAGTACACTGCCTGGATGCCTGCAAAAAAAGAAACAAAGATAACCTGAGAGAAAATTATTTAGAAAAGGGGAAGAGAAAACACTGACTGGGATGACTCCTGCAGCTGTTCATCCAAAAGCAGTTCAAGCTCCAGCTTTGGTGCAAGACATAGCCTACACTAATCTAAAGGAAGAACCAAGTCAAATGTGCTCACAGCTGATTAAAATACAAAATACTGATAAAGTACATCAGCTAAAATAACAAAAGGCTGTAGAAATGGAAGAAGCTTTAAGAAGATTTTTCAGCTGAGCTGATAAAACTTCAAAAATCATTGGTCAGAAAGAAGAAAAGGCTGGTTGAGTATGAGACTCTTCATCTGAGATGTTCTGCTGCAGCAGAAAAGCTAGAAGGAACAGACTGTATTAATTTTATGAAGGTACAAATAAGCAACTAGACTGGTATTCGACAGCAGGAGCTATTAACTAAAAGGGCACACCATGTGTATGCTCCAAATCTGGCCATGAGAAAGCATCCAACACCTTTAGCAGTAAAGATGGAAACCTACCAGCAGGAGGAGTTGATCTTGACAAAACTGTGGCAAAAGGACAAAGTATTAGATGTTGAAGACAGAGGAGTGTTTGTAGAAATTATTATTCACTGTACACCAAGCAGAAGAGAAACACATTTAATCCAATGATCAGGGAATGTTGAGAGGCAGTTGTGAGATTCAAGCTGTTTTATGCAGCTGACTTCAGGATATTTTTTCATGAAGGATCAGTCTTTTTTGATGCAGAACAAGCTGAGAAGGAAATTCAAATGTTTGTCCAACAAAAATGAGCCATCAAGCGGAAAGGGACTGTGCAGCTCATTCTTCTGATAATAAAGCACACATAAAGACTTTGCCAGTGAAACCTTTTCCATTGTTCCAGAGGAAGATGCTTGAGAGACAGAGAAATGCACAGGAGTTGACTAGAAGAACCATGAGTACCGTGGAATTGAACAGGAATCTGGAGTTGGGAGATGGAGATGAACAGGAAGAAGACTAGCAACACAAAAATGTGTGAATAAATGCGAGACTGCAAAGCATCATTCACATTTGCAAACTATGGCTGTATAAGAATAAGTGGAAAGAGTGGACTTTTGTTGACTTAGTTAGACTTGTGAGGAACTGAAAAGCATTTGCCCCATGGTGTCATTAATGTTTGGAAAGACTCTGGAGGAAGGGAAGAATAAGGAAAAAGGTAACTGTAAATAGAAACATTTTATTTATTTATTTATTTATTTATTGCATTTGTTTACCGGGAAAGTCCACTGGGCCTAAAAGAGCCCATTTTCAGTGGAGGCCCAGGGAAAAAAGCTTCAACAAGAACATAGATACAGAAAAAAATATAAACATTAATTGGTACAAAAGTAGAAACAGTGTTACAGATAGTAAATACAGTAACGTATACAGAATATGTACATAAAAGCAGGAATCTAGTTTGTTTGATTACAGTAATATATACAGAAAATATACATTAAAGCAGAATTTGATGAATTCAGTCAGACAGGTATAAACAGAGATATATTAATCAGTATTATTGTACCAGTATCAACAAGTGAAGATAAAAATAAAAAACAAATATGGAGAAAGTATCATCAGTCACTAGCAGCAAAAGACATAGGAGTTTAGTAATCATATAAGGAGAGTGAAGAGGTTAGGTTATAGAGCAGGAACATAGCCAGGAAGAGTTGAGGTGATTTTTCAGTGTTTGTTTGAAGGTGGTGGTGCTGCATGTGTTTCTTATAGAAGGTGGAAGTGAGTTCCATAGTTTGGCGACGGTGAAGGAATAGAGGAGTTGACCAGCAGGTAAGGTGGGCTTATCTACTTTTAGAAGTAGATGATTTTCAGAGCTTAGATGCCTGCTAGAATGGTATTTGGCAAGTAGAGTTGAGAGAGCAGGACAATCTGTGGATTATTTTGTGCACTGTAGTTAGTTGGGTGAATGAGGGATGGTGGGGGAGTTCCAGACACCCTAATTGTTTCAGTGATTTACAGTGGTGGGATGAGAATTTGGCCTTGGTGGCAAATTTTGCTGTTCTGTTGCAACACATATCAGGTTTGGATTTTGTAGAATTTTGGATATTAGTGAGGAGAGGGGCACTATAAAGGAGAGAAGGTAATAAAAAGGTAGTTGCAAGGGTTTGTCTAGTAGAGAGGCTAAAAAAGTGTTGGTGCCTGTAGAGCATACCAAGCTATGGTGTGTTTTTTTGATGTTATTGTTTGTGAGGTCAAAGATAAGGTTTTCATCTATAATAATGCCTAGTAATTTAGTGTGTGGGACAACGTCTATAGTGGTATTGTCTTGGGCTTGTATAGTGAAGAGTTTTTTATCAAATGGAGTGCTTTTCCTAGGGGTAAAAATTACTAGTTTAGTTTTTTTTTTTGATTTAGGGCAAGATGATTGTTAAGCATCCAAGATTCAGTAGAGGTGAAAGTATTCTGAGTAATTTGCTGGAGTTTTGAGATGGAATTTGCAGTGCATATTATGGTAGAGTTATCAGCATACTGGATTACTGAGCATTGTGGAAGAGTGGAGTGAAAGATGTCAGTAAAGATGATAAATAAGTGAGGACCAAATATGGAGCCTTGGGGTACCCCTGTGGAACTATTGAGGAAGGGAGAGTAAGATTGTTGCCATTTGGTGAATTGCTGCCTATTGAAGAGATAGCTGTTGAACCATTGTAGGGTAGGGGGAGAAATGTGGAGGGTGGATAGTTTAGAGAGGAGGATAGCGTTGGAAATGGTATCAAAGGCTTTAGATAGGTCAAGGAAAAGTGAAGCAATTATTTTACTAGAATCCTGTGCCCGGTTAACTATATCAAGGAAGGCTAGGAGGGTGGTAGTGGTGCTGTGTCCTGGTCTGAAACCATATTGAGTGGGTGATAAAATTTGATTTTCAAGAAGGTGGTTGAGGATTTGAGCATGGATGCATTTTCCAGTATTGTAGAGAGGGGTGAGAGAATTGCTATGGGTCGAAGGTTTGTGGTGTCTGTGTTGGTGCCACTTTTGTGTAAGTGGAGAATGAATGCTTTTTTTCCAGATGTCTGGGACAGGGGATTCTTTAATTGATCTGTTAATGAGAATGCTGATGGGATAAGCTATAGAGTTTGCTGCTAGCTGCAGGAAGTGTGGGGGTAGATTGTCAGGGGCCAGAGTATAGGGTTTTAGCTTAAGTAAAAGTTTTTTTTATTGTGCTGGTGGGTATGGGGGAGAATTTTAGGTTAGGGTTAAGGGTAGGCTTGTTTTCTGAAATGATTTGGTCATCCGCTGTCTTGGTGGTGGTGCTGTTAACTGTAGGAAAGGTGGTGGTTAGGTTAGCTAGGGTGTCAGTGAAGTAGGCATTGAAGAGGGTAGCAAGTTCAATGGGGGTTTTCTGTGGGAAAGGGGATGTATTGCTTTGAGAGTCTGGGTGTAATAGTTGGCTGATGAAGGACCAGAATTTTGGGGGATTATTTTTATGTTGGCTTTGTAGGTGGAAGCAGTGGGCTTTTTTATCAGTGGTTATTAGACGTTTTGCCTGGTTGCGGAGTTGCTTGTAATGTAGTAGAGTTGAGGGGTCTTTGTTTTTCTGCCATGATTTTCAGATTTTATCCTTTGTGGACATTACTTCTTTGGTGGATTTTGAGAGCCAGCTTGCATGGTTATGTTTTATTTGTTTTTGGCAGGTGGGTGCTTGCCTATTTAAGATGTCTTGAAATATTGAGTTAAATAATTCAGCAGCCTCACCTTATTAAGTGGTAGGGATTTGAGGGGTTCCCAGTTTACTTTAGCTAAGGTTTCATAAAATATGGATGATTGGAACTTAGTAAAATTTCTGGTTGATTTGTATTGGTGTTAGCCTGGGGTTGGAGTAGTTTTGCGTATGATATATGCTGAGTAGTGGTCACTAATGGTATTAGGTAGTATGCCTGGACAAATGACATTTAAAGGGTGGGACACTAAAGTCCAGTCTATTGTGGAGCCCCAGTTGTAATTCTTCTGAGGTCTGGAGATGTCTTCAATTAGTTGGGAGAAGTTGTAAAGATTTATGTTTTTTTTTTTTTTTTTCAAAACAGGTTTATTGTTTTAACATATAAGAGAAATATAACAATTTTATTCAAGAAATTAAAAATAGGTATTATTATAATATTCAACAAAACAACTAAAGTATTTACAAAGACATCCACTACAATCAGATCAATTAATTAAACTAAAATACCATGCTATTGAAATTAAAATTTTTTTAACAAATTTTGTAAATTATCCCATACAATAAAATAAGATGTTTTTCTATTTGTTCTAGTCCTAATTGTGTTTATTTCCATATGGCACACTATATTCATAACATTTTTAAATTAATTGAACGAAGGAGGTGTATCTGAAATCCAATTTCTAGTTATTATTTTCCTAGCCACTGCTAGAATAGACCATAACAAGGGAAGCTTAACCTTTTAACACTTTGAGGTACAGGTGTGTTGAATAATATAAGAGATTTAGAAATAATGAAATTATCTGTAAAAAGAGCCTGCAAAAATTCATTAATTGACTTCCAGTATTCTTTCAATTTTATACAGTCATAAAACATATGAGCCCAGTCAGCATTAATTTCTACATTACATCTCTTACATAGATTATCTTTATTATTTATTTTATTCATCATCAAAGGTGTATAAAATGATCTATGTAAAAATTTCCATGTATAAAGTCTCCAGACAATGGAAGACGTAGTTCTATAAGCAGATTCCAATGTATATTGTTTATCTTGTTGATTTGGTGGGTCCCCATTAATAGAAGTGAAATAATTCCAGTATGAATCTACACTGTAAAAAGTTTCTTGTCTGATAACTTTATGTATGTATGAAAGTTTACCTTTATCAGAAACTTTATGTTGTAAATTTAATATCAAGTAATCAATAAGTGTTGGAATAGATTCTTTAACAGTTATAGACATTAAATCTATTTTATTAATGAGATGTTGTCTAAAGGTCTGAACCTCTAACCAGCAAGTTTCTCTTAGATCAAATTCTTGTTTTAAGAAATCTAGATTTTTAACTTTATTATCAGATATCAACTGATACCAGTACTTTAGATCATTATCTATAGCTAAATGAGTTCCTTCAGAAGTAGATGACAAAAGCATACCCTGAGTATACATTATAGGAAATACAATAAAATTCCATTCCCTATACTTAGGGTGCATGAATATAAAGTTACGATAACTAATAATAATATTTAATGGGCAACAAACCATATGTTTAGGTGTAATAGGTGAAGTACAAAATTCCTTTAGTAACCATAACATGGAGTTATTTACAATCATATTTTTATGTGTTAAGGAGATTTTCATGAAGTGTATACTAATTAGCTCCCAATAATCTTTCCATTTTGTGACATATGACTGATCTATTAATAAAGTAATAACTTTTACAATAGAAGAGATAGTATATAAATTAAAGTCTGGAAAAGAAATACCCCTTGAGACCAGCTATTAGTATGTTTCTTTAATGCAATCCTAGGTCTATTAGGTGCCCATAAGAAATTTAACATTAGTGTGTTCAGTTTCTTGATAATTATTTTGTAGGTGGAAGTATTATTGATTGTATTAAGTATAAAATCTTGGGAATATTATCATTTTAATAATTGTAAGTCTCTCCTCCATAGTAAAAAACATATTATTCCAGGTATTAAAAAATTTTGTATATTAAGAAAACAGGTATTATAATTATTATATATAATATATTTAATATCTTTAGATAGTATTATACCTAAATAAGTTATCTGACCTGAATTGGGTACATATTTAGTAAAATCACTAATGAGAATATTTTTTCGTGTATATATATAGGTAGTATTTTAGTTTTTTCTTCATTGAATATTAAACCAGAAATACTTTTAAAATTCATCATGTTATCAAATAGAGACTGTACAGAAGAATTAGATCCTGCTGATGTAATTAGAACATCATCTGCAAAAAGTTGAATTTTGGATGTTGTATTTTCATCTATTTCAAAACCCTCTATGTCAGTACTGTTTCTGATCAAATTAGCCCAAGGCTCCATTACTAAAGTGAATAATAGTGGAGAAAGTGGACATCCTTGTTTTGTACCTTTAAGAATGGGTATTTTTTGTGAAACATATGTTCCTACCTTAATATAAGCCAACGTTCCTTTGTATAAATGTTCAATTAGATTTACAAATGCATCCGAGAAGTTTGTGCACTTCATTAAGGTAAACAGATAGTCCCAACTTACTGAATCAAATGCTGAACTTATATCAAGACTAATAAGTGTTAAATCTTTCTTTTTCCTATTTGCAAAATCAATTAATGTTAAAGTTCTTCTTATATTATCAAAAGTATTTCTATTTACAATGAAGCCTGTCTGATCTATATCTATAATGCCGGGAATGATTGTCTTCAATCTATCAGCAAAGATATTCATAAACATTTTATAATCAACATTAAGTAATGAGATGGGCCGATATGAAGAACATCTAGTTGGATCTTTATTAGGTTTTAAAATTTGCGAAATAAATGTATATTGCCAAGATGGGGGGGTTATTAACTCAGTTTGGGCCAAAATAAAAACCTTATGTATTAATGAATATGTATTTTTAGAAAGGATTTTATATATCTCTGGTATAATACCATCATTACCCGGTGCTTTGTTTGATTTAAGCTTATTTATTTGTGTAATAACGTCTGTATATGAAATACTCTTGTCCAATAGTTTAATCTGTTGTTTATTAAGCTTTTTATTCATATTTGTGGTTATAAACTCCTTTATTTTATCTTTGGGTTCCATGTTAATATTATTATGGTTAATTTTGTGAAAGTGATTTCTAAATTCATCTAGTATTTCTTGTATACTAGAAACATTCTTCTTTTTCCTTAGAGAAAAGATTTCTTTGATATGGTTTTGTTTATTCAACCTTTTTGTTTTATTTTTAAGTCTATGTAAGTATTTGGGGCTTATTGAATAAGACAAAAACTTGCATTTCTCTAAAGTTATTTTAACTTTATGAGTTAAAATTTCTTTGTATTTCTCATTTAGTTTGTTTATTTCTTCAATAACTTTCTTGTCCATAATATTTTCTTTATTATTATGTTTATAAGAGTCTAATTTACTTTGAATATCTAACAATTCCTTATCCCAAGATTTCCTTTTATTATTATACCATCTGATACTTTGTCCATATAGATATGATTTTAAGGCATCCCAAACATAAACAATGGAGACTTCAGGAGTGTTATTTATGTCTAAAAATGTTTTACTTCTGAAAGTATATATTCTTTATAGTCTTTTAGTTGAGTTAAGTATGCTGGTATCCTTTTGATCTGAACATTGAGTATTTTTTATCATGAATTCAAAAACAGTTGAATTATGATCAGATATAGGACATGAAATGATTTTGGAATTAATTAAATCTGTTACCATCTGGTTAGAAATAAAGACCCTATCTATTTTTGAATAAGTTTTGTATCTGTTAGAAAAAGGTGTATGGTAATGATTTTGAATCTATCTGATTATTAATATCATTCAAATGATAAGAATTAGCAAAATCCTTTAAGTGTTTTGCATTAGATGTAATTCTTCTCTTTCCTATAGTGGTAGTATCACTTTCATGTAGTATACAATTAAAGTCACCAGCTAAAATAATATCTCCTATAGAGAATGATATGATCTTATCAAGATGATGTTTCACTGTATTAATACCAATTCCAGGTATCCAATATACATTAATTAAAGTGTAAGTCTTCCCATTAATTTGTATTGTAACCATACAAAACATTCCTTTGTCATCCTGATAAGACTTAATGGTTTTAGGAATGGGCATACTTTTATTCCATAAAATAGCCACTCCTCTTTTTTCTGAGTGTGCTCTGAACTAACCAATACTGTATATTTGTTTGTGGCTAGTTTATCAATATCTTTTTTCAAGAGATGGGTTTCTTGTAGGAAGACTAAGTTGGCCTTATGTAAATTAATGCATCTTATTAGGCTTGCCCTTTTACATGGATTATTCAATCCATTAATGTTTAAAGAAATTCCTTTTAAAGATGTCATTTGGCATTTTTAAAACTTAAGAATCTTATGATCAAAATAACAAATAACAAGATAAGTAATGTTACATCTTCTCCTTTAGGTGTACCTTTAAATATAGCTGTATTTATTGAATCTCTTATGGGATTTCGTATAGGATTCAATTTTGTTTGTAGTGACAATGTACAAAATATATTGTGGATGTCAAAACTATATACAAATAACAATGAACAAGTGAAAATAATGTAAGGATTAAACCTTGCATCCAGCCTGGAGTTGTAAACTCCAACTTAGAGTAGTATTTACCACTCAAGTTAACCCCCTACACTAAGCAGCAGTACGTCAGCTACCACCTTATCAATTTAATACTAGTTATATTTAACTGAAGTTAACAGTTTTCAATTCAATTATCTAGCAAGACAAGACTACACATTTGGTAAAACAGCATCATATAAACTAAAATAAACCTTTTTTTTTTTTTTTTTTTAACTGTTCATACTACTGTATACATCCATGTAATATAAAACACTTGTATTCAAATAGCATTCAAATAATCTTGATGTTAGAAATCAAGAGTAGAGAAAAATAAGTTCTAACATTCATTTAAACCAAAAACTTTGGCTAATATGATTCAGACATTACATATATTAGGATGCATCTATTTTCTGTCATGTAAATACAGTTAACAGCTTCCAAAAAAAAAAACTTGAATTGCTTGTATATGAGCATTTACTCAAACTCATTATTGCCAATAGAATAAAATATTGTATTCATAGAAATTGTTATAAATCATACTTCATAGTTAAGCAGATTCTCAGAAACATTTATATACATATCTACATACACACACATACACACACACACACACACACACACATATATATATACATATACATACATACACACACATATACACATATACATACATATATATATATATATATATATATATATATATATATACACATGCATACACACACACACACACACACACACACACACACACACACACACACACACACACACACACACACACACACACACACATACACACATACACACACACACACACACACACACACACACACACACACACACATATATATATATATATATATATATATATATATATATATATATATATATATATATATATATATATATATATATATATGATCTCACTGAGTTGTATCTTTACTGAGCACCATCTTACATTGCTGTCCCTTCAATAAATCTGTCTGCTTTATACAAAATAATGCACAGCAAACACATTTTAGTAACCAGATTTTACAAACATGCTATACTACTGCTTTAAAATATATCACATGACAATTTCTTCCAGTATAGAGTTATAAAATTATTTATGCTTGTCAATCAGATGAATTAAATGAGTTATAGTAATGTATATGTTTGGGACATAGGTTTTAACACATATTATTAATCTGCTATTCCTGTATCTGTGATGTGTCAGTGTGATATCTAGGTCAAAGGTGAGACTAGCTGCTTTCAGCTTCTCTGTGAGAATTCTGAGAGTTGAAGCTTTTGAAGTAGCTCATGGACACTGTGCATGAGACAGCCCACATCCCAGATTGTCTCTCTTAACATTTTGGCGGGAAACTTATTAAAAACTAGTGACAAACATTCATTTAGCAGTGTAAATGCATCTAAACAAGACAAAACCTTCACAATGCATTCTACAGGTTATTACAGACTATATGTAAGTGAAATCAAGCCCAAAATTATTAATAAGTAACAAAACTCAACATTTTTGTCCCAACTCAACTCCTATGTGAATCTTATTATTTACTGTGTCTATATGATCAAAAGTATTTCTATATATTAATAAAGAAAAGAGAAAGAGAGTAGAAAGTAAAAGGGTGTAAGGCAGAAATAAAAAAAAATGTAAGAGAAAGCTATAAGAAGTATATACAATAGAATATTACTTACTGTTTATATTAATAGAGTTAAAAATAAAACTTACTATTTACTATTATTTAGTTCTAATTATTATTAGTTAAAGCATGACAGATTATTTACAAACAAGCATAAGCAGTGTAATCAAGAAAGTATAATTAGGTAGTGTCATTCCTGTATCTGTGATGTGTCAGTGTGATATCTAGGTCAAAGGTGAGACTAGCTGCTTTCAGCTTCTCTGTGAGAATTCTGAGAGTTGAAGCTTTTGAAGTAGCTCATGGACACTGTGCATGAGACAGCCCACATCCCAGATTGTCTCTCTTAACATTTTGGCGGGAAACTTATTAAAAACTAGTGACAAACATTCATTTAGCAGTGTAAATGCATCTAAACATGACAAAACCTTCACAATGCATTCTACAGGTTATTACAGACTCTATGTAAGTGAAATCAAGCCCAAAATTATTAATAAGTAACAAAACTCAACATTTTTGTCCCAACTCAACTCCTATGCAAATCTTATTATTTACTGTGTCTATATGATCAAAAGCATTTCTATATATTAATAAAGAAAAGAAAGAGAGTAGAAAATAAAAGGGTGTAAGGCAGAAATAAAAAAAATGTAAGAGAAAGCTATAAGAAGTATATACAATAGAATGTTACTTACTGTTTATATTAATAGAGTTAAAAATAAAACATATTATTTACTATTATTTAGTTCTAATTATTATTAGTTAAAGCATGACAGATTATTTACAAACAAGCATAAGCAGTGTAATCAAGAAAGTATAATTAGGAATAGCATTTGAAGAACATATAAACTTTTAAAGGAAAAAAATGTATCAAATTACTGACCTTATTTTTCCTCTTCAGAAAGAGAAACAAGTTAAATCACAGCTTGCCATTAAATCTCCAGATATTTTGACTAGTTATGAAACAAAACATTTCTTTGCACACAGAGAATAACTTTGATTAAATCTTTTCAAAATATTTGTTGCTTCTGAAATGCAGGAACTATATTTAAAAGATTAATAATAAAATAAAATGATGAGAGAGAAAAAAAACATAGTACAAATCATTTGTTTTTAGTCTCTTCTTCTTCTCTGAAGTCTTCCACGAAGTTTCAGTTGCCAGTCTCTTTAACGAAGGACTAGCCCATTCCATTTCTTCTATTTTTTCCAAAATCTTATTTTTTTGATAAACAGTAAAGCAGAGTCTAAGTCATCGAAAATTTTAGGACCATCAGAAAGGAAGATTTTAAGCTTGGCAGGAAACAGAAGGTATGTTTTAAACTGTGCTTTTTAAGCTCCCTTATTAGTGGCAGAAAAACTTTTCTTTTAGCTAATACCATGGAAGAATGGTCATTGTCAAAAGCACAGTTGTTTCATTAATCTTAACAGGAGCTTTAGCCCAAGCAGATTTAAGAACCATCTCTTTATCAAAGATGATAAAAATCTAACTATAACTGATCTAGGATAGTTTTTGTTAGAGTTAGTATTAGCTATAGATCTATGTGCTCTTCGATACCAAAAGAGAATGCTTCTGGTAAATCTAAAGTTTTAGGGAGCCATGTTGTTAAAAAGAAGTAATATTGTTACCTTCAATATTTTCTGGCAGTCCAAAAATCCTAATGTTATTGCGCCTAGATCTATTTTCCAGGTCATCCAGCTTTGTTTGTAAATGTGTATTTTGTTTCAGCAGAAACTCAATGTTGATTTCCTCTTCTTGTATTCTATTTTCCATGTCATTCACAGCTTCTTCTATGCCTGTCATCTGGATCTTCTGTTGTTGCAGGTCCATATGTAACAAGTCTATTTGATTTGTAGTTTTTTCTATGAAAGTGTCTATTTTAGTATCCATTTTATCCATCTTAGCAGTAAGTTGCTGGACTATAATTATCAGAGACTGAAGTTCTTTCTTGATGCTGGAGTCTTGAGAATTTGTCTTACTGGAACTCATTTCAGACTGATAAGGAAACAGGAAAATTTCCAAAGTAATTTCTGACAGGAATATTATTAAGATTTCCTTTCTTTTTTAGATATAGTTCAAGAACTATATAAAACAAACATATTTAGAAAGAAAATTACTTCAGAAATTAATTTTTTAAGTAAATAATTCCTGTCAATGTAATGAAATTGGCGGAGCTGAAGAAATCTGCTGCTATCCTGTGTTCATCCTTGGCCACGCCCCCCAAGATTTATGTTTTTTGAGGGGGGGTTGTGGCCTGTGTCTAGCCAATTGATATTTACATCACCTAGAATGATGGCTTCATTATCTATATTTTGGGAAGTCCAGGCAAGTATGTTTTCTAATATTGGTATGTTGTTTCCTGGAGGAATATAAAGAGCAATTATGCAAATGTTTTTATGGTGGTTAAATTTTAATATAGAGATTAATACTTCGGTTGGAGAGAAGTTGGGGGTTTGTTTTGAGTATGTAATTAATGTGTAGTTGCTAGGGAAGTATTGATACTCCTCCTCCTCTCTTGTTGGGTCGATCGACTCTCAGGCATGAGTAGCCTGGGGGAGAAATTCAGTGTCTTTTACATATGATTTCAACCAGGTGTAGCTGCTGTAATATCTGGGTTGTACTGTGAAATCCACTAATGGAGTTCATGTATCTTGTTTATAAGGCTTTGGAGATTTATGGTTGATAGCATAAGAGATTTGCTAGGGTAGCTGGGGCTGGGTTGGGTTATACATCACCACACTGGGAAATAGGGCTTTGGCAAATTGTGTAGAGGTTATCCTTATCAGTTTTTTCCTAAAAATGGTGTAGTTGCTGCTGTTTGTATGATAATGGGAGCGTCTTTGGAGAGGTAGAATTTTCACTTTGGATAGTACAGAGGTATTAGCTGTGAATAAGCTAGGGTGGATGTCTGAGTAACTTGATAAATGTGGGTTTTGTGTGGTGGTTGTACAGGTAGGTGCAGGAGGTATATTGGGTGTCTGGAAAGTTGTGATTATTGTTAGGAGAGAGTGCAAGTGAGAGAAGCAAGATCAAAGTAACAGTTGTGATGGACATGATGGTTGAGTGCAGTGTGATAACAGAAAGAATATGGGCAGGATAGAAGTAGTTTAGAGGATGGAGTACTATATGGGCCTGTTTAGAAATGGGTGGGGAGGTAGAGTACAATAATTAGGAGGTATGGTATGATAGGGAAATAATTAGGGGGTTATGGGATAGGTAGAAGAGAAGCATCTTGAGGGGCCAGGCTAGGTATAAGGTTGATGCTATGGGGGAGGGGGGTGGGGGCAGGGAGGGGAGCAGAGTGAACGGAGCGGGTCCAGCCCTACAGAGAGAAGACCTGAAAAAACTGAAAGTTTAAGGTAATGAGCTTAAAATATCAGTATCTAACAAAAGCTTAATCTAAGTAGCTCTTAATAATATTTCTATGAAACTTTTCCCAATATAAAATGTATATTTTATAGTAAAATATTTTAGTTCTTGTATATGATAGTTATTAAAGTAAACAGATGCCTTTTTCTCCTTCCTTTTCTCTCGCTCTTTTTTTTTTTTAAGGTATTAAGAAATGTAGGCATTCCTGTGCAAAAAGAGGAGGAGGACAGAAGCACAATTAAGTTAACCGACTCTAGTGCTTTCCCACCCGTCTGTTAAAAAGAGAGGAATTTAAAGAATAGGTAGTAGGAGTTACTAGGGGAGATGGAAAGTACTCCAGAAGTGGAAGCAAGTAAATGTGAGAACACCAAATATAATGGAATGATTTTCTTTAGCAATAAATGTTTCAGCTTGTCTTTCAGGCTGCAACAGAGGACTACATTTTTTACTCTCATACTTTTCCATGGAGGCAAGCTGATAATAGGGCAATAAAAGGGAATATTACTTACAGGTGGGGACTGGAATTTGATTTGCAACAATGAGGATGTATGTGGGCGTAGGGAAAATAACAAACAAGGGTAGATTTCTGAAGAAATTTATGAAAATATTTGGTATAAATGATGTAAATTCAGTAGTAGGAACTCGGAGAGAATTTGCATTTTATTCCCTCAAGTCCAATAACTGGGCCAGCCTTGACAGAAATTATTTTTCACAGGAACATGTCCATTTAATAGAGGACTTGGATACATATCCAATAACTATTTCAGATCATGCACCAATAATTAACTAAGATAAAAATTCAGGTTAATTAAGTAATTATAATACACGGGTGCCCCCCCCCCCCCCCCCTAAAGAGAGAGGAATTTAAGGAATGGGCAATGGAAATTTTCTGGGAGTTACTAGGGAAGATAGAAAGTATTCCAGAAGTTATATTTAGTGAGTGAGATAAAATGAAAGTGGAGTTTTTAAGTAGGGTAGAAATAAAAAAATGTGATCTGATTAAGTAGTAGTAAGAATTATTTAGAGAGACTGATAAAGGTTAAAGTATTTCTAAATAAGGCAGATCTCATAGAACAAGAGGATGAACAGCTGCAATCTGCTACAGAGAAAATAAGGGAGTACCTGGATAATATGCATGAGTTTAGAAAGATTGCTGTTAAGGAACTGTACTTTGATAATAACTCCAGAACACAAAAACTTTTGGCACAATGACTTAGGCAACAGAATGTAGAAGGGGTTGTTGTCAGACTTAGGGAGTTTATAACAAGAAAAATAACCAAAATGTGTATAAAGCAGAGAAGTGGAGAAATCAAGAAAAAACACTAATGGAAATATTTATAGAAGACTTAAATATGTCAAGATTATAGGTAGATGAGGCCCAGGAACTAACAGTTAAGATAGGAGAATATGAGATAAAATTGGTGATGCATAACCAATCTGCAGGAAAGTCCCCAGGAATAGATAGTATTCTCGTGGAAGTTTGGAAGCTAGGAGGGAAGAAAGAAAGATTTGCAAGGTTTGGTTTGTCAGTATTTTAAAATAAAAGAGAGGGACCAACTTCCTGGAAAAATGTTGTGGTGGCTGTAATGCCTAAAGACGGTAAATACCTATCTGAGCCAGCTTCATATATAGGCCCATTTCAGTTTTAAATCATGATTATAAAGTGTTTCTGCGGTGGTGGTGCTGTGGTAGTGTTGTCGCCTCACAGTAAGATGTTGTCCTGTTCAGTTCTCAGCTAGCGTGTCTTCTGTGTGGAGACATGCGTGAATGGGAGTACCTTCGTTGACAGTTGTGCGTCAGGGCTGGCAACTGAAGACGTAAAAATCTACTATCAATCAAACTAATGACAATAAAACAAAGGCTAAAGCTATAAACTATGTACACACATGAACTGGACCAGCAATGCTTATATTTTTGGGGAAATGATAAAAATAACATATTTAGGAGTATATTAAAAATGATTCAGTTATGGCAGCTAAGGATATGTGGGAAGAGACTAAACAAAAGATAATACAAAAACTGAGAAACTAGAATCTCTTGCCTATGGATACTGATAGCAAAATACAAGCATTAAAAATGTTTGTAGTCCCTTTAGTTTTATGCACAAGTCAGGCATATTTTATCAACCAGAGGAAATGTGGTGGATAGCAATTAATAAAGAGTTCAAAGATTGTATTTGGGAGGGGAAGAGGGCAAGAGTCGAGTGGGATAAGTTGATCCTCCCAATAGAGCAAGGATGTTTAGGATTACCCGACTTGAAGGGATATTTTTGAGTTACACAGTTAAGGCTATATAACACAAACAGAAAGCTACAGTTCTAAATGGAAAGGGATGATGATGAAGTGTGTGTGTGTGTGTGTGTGTGTGTGTGTGTGTGTGTGTGTGTGTGTGTGTGTGTGTGGGGGCACTTCAAGAAATAAGGAAAGAATGGGATTTTGGACACAGATCCATAAGGAGAATAAGAACAGCCATACTGAAGATTATCTTCATAAAATAGCAGAAAGTATGCCAAGAACTAACCAGGCGTAGATAAAGGAGGATGTTCTTCGTGTTTCACTGTTGCAGTCATTACATTTGGGTAATCTGCTGGCAGGTTCCCCTCAGTCGGCCTGAATTCCAAAGTCTTGGGTCCTGCATCAGTTGCTGTCTTCTCTTCCATGACGTCAGGTCGTCAGGGGTATAAAACAGGCAGCCGACGCCATTTTCTTCAGTCTTTCTTGCCACGCAGTGCCCGAAGCAGAAGCAGTTCGCAAGTGCCGGTTGACCGACTCCTGAAATTTTCAAATTCGAGTTTCAGAACCGAAGTCTTCATTAAAGTTAAGTACCCCGTTGGGGAATCTTTTTCTTACTCCATTCCGATGTCAGTAAAAGTTAAATAATTGCATTACTTGTGGAAAGCAAATACCTCATAAGGATTTCCATTTATACTGTATTCCTTGCCTAGTCCCTGAACATAACGTGCCTAGCTGTCGGTTTTGTGCTAGATTTAACCAGCGAACTATTAAGCGTCTGTATATCTTTGCTTCAAAATATTTTGGAAACAGATTTAATTATCCTGAAATGTCGTCGGATAGCAATCCGACTACCACAGTTCACAAAAAACGCAAAGAAAAGGACAGAGAGAGAGATCGTCACAGTCCAAAACCAACGAAGCTTCTCCTAAGCCAGTCGCCGGTTTGCTGGTACTCAGTGAGGCGCTTTCGCAGCCCCTGATACCAGCTACTTTCGAGTCGCAGGCCTCTACCAAGACCCATGTGGAGTCCAGAATGCCGCGAGATTCTCAAAGTATTGTACCCTCGGATGGGTCCGGAGCCACTGAGCAGGCACCAGCTTCTGAGGGTGTCTTCAGGCCACAGCATTTCTATATAAAACCGACACCAGCTTCAAAAACAAAGACAAAAGCAACTTCTAAAGCTAAAAAAACGATGCATGAGCCACGTGCACAGGCCTCTATGCCCAAAAAGCAGATGATCAAAATGGCTGAAGACCTAATTACCTTGATCAGGGGTTCCCAACCTCCTCCTGTTAAGAAGCCTAGGCAAGACACTGATTATGAATCTTCAGATCAGGTTTCTATTTCTTCTGATCAGGAATTTTCTATACCACCCTATGAGGATTCTGATGCAGAGGAATCTATTCCATCTGCATCTCCTCCTGAAGATTATTCCTTTGGAGAAACCTTGCATACTTTGAGGGAGCATTTTCACTGGGAGAGTCAAGATTTCTCAGAATCAAAAAAGAGGCTTAGGGATTTCCTTCTTCTCCCTCAGCATAGGCCTTTAGCCATACCTCCTGTTTTAGACATTGTGGATGATGTGTTTTCGGAGTCAAGCTTGACTCCAGACTCCTTACGTCCAGCTCCTAGCAAGCCAGACAGATATTACAGAGTTCCTGACTCACACAAATTTTTATTTAGAAACCCTGCTGCTGACTCTGAAACTATTTCACAGGGTCCAAAAGGAGTTAAGGCCTCAACAGCAAAAAATCCTACCCCCTCTGACAGAGATTCCGGGGCACTGGATAGATGGGGAAAGAAGGTTTATACATCTGCAACCTTGGCAATTAGGGCCTTAAACTGCCAGTTTCATATGCTCAAGTATCAACAACATGTTGTGGGATTACTGAAACAGAAAATGATGTTGATTTCTGAATGTGCAGAAAATAAAGAATTGCAGGAATTATTGCATGTAGCAGAACAAGTTGGAAAGCATACTTTGCAATGTGGTTTTGATTCTTTAGAGACCTGCTGCAGGGCCGCAGTTACTGGATCTGTGATTAGGAGGCATGCCTGGCTAAAAGAGCAAAATTTGCCTGATCATGTTAAAGTAAGTTGCTGGATGCACGTTTACAGCATGATACTCTCTTTGGTATTAAGGCAGAATAGGTTTTAAAGAAAATGGAAGACAAAGCTAAGTCTATGCAAACTGTAAAATACTTCTGACATGTGCAGCCACCAAGATTCAGTAGACACTGGCCTACAAAAAATTGGCCCTTTCCTGTGTCCAACAGAGCTCCACGGGGCAAATCCAGGCACCCTAAAGGTTCTAGATACCAGTCACAGGATTCTTACAGGTCAAAGCAATGGGGTGCTTCTACCTACAAGTCTGGAAGAAATAAAGCACAACCCTACAGTAAACAGTCTCAGTGACTTCCCTCTACCATCACCAAGCACTTATCTTTTGGCAGCACCCTTAGGGGGAAAATTAGCACTTTATGCTCAAAATTGGCAGTTAATAACCAGGACAAGTGGGTGTTAAACATAGTATCTCAAGGATACAAATTCCACTTCCACACTCTGCCAATTGCAAACGGTTGGCCAGATCTGCCAAAAAATCAATGGGCAGAGGCAAAGAAACAAGTTACATCCCTAATGGATATGGGGGCTATTCAGCCAGTGCCAGAACAGGAAAAAGGACAAGGATTTTATTCAAGACTGTTCTTGGTACCCAGAAAAGACAAGGCCTGGCGCCCAGTACTGGATTTATCAATTTTGAACACATTCCTGGACATTCCAAAATTCAAAATGCTAACTTTGCAGCAGCTTCTGCCCATGCTTGGCAAGAACGCTTGGCTGGTGACATTAGACTTAAAAGAGGCATACCTGCATATCCCAGTAAGGGAATCATGCAGAAGATACCTCCGTTTCAATGCTGGCTTTATGCATTACCAATTCTCTGCACTGCCCTTTGGCTTAGCTACTGCGCCCAGGGTTTTTACAAAGTGCCTGGCACCAGTAATTGCATTTTGCAGACAAAGAGGTACACAAATCTGTCCTTAAGTGGAAGACTGTCTCATTCAAGCAGAGAACAAGGACATTCTTCTTCGGCATCTGGCATTTGTGAAAAGGCTTCTAACATGCCTAGGGTACACAATAAATGAAAAGAAATCACAACTGGTACCCTCTCAAAATATAACATTCATGGGTGCAAATTTGAATACAACTGCCCAGATGGCTTTCCTCACGCCAGACAAACAAAGGCAACTGACTATTTACTTCAAATAGATGGCAACAAAAACCCAGTTATCTGCAAGACAAACTCTGCAGGCTTTGGGGTTCATGTCATCCTGCATTCTACTAATTTCATATGCAAGACTGCATATGAGGAAACTACAGTGGTACCTAAAAAGTTTATGGAGTCAACTTTGTCACAGTCTGGAAACAGTGATTCCTCTCATTCCCTGCCTGCAACAGGAATTTCTTTGGTGGGCAAAGGCATGTCACTAAAATATGGGACGGGCTTTCACTCTACCCCCTGCCAGCCAAACCTTAACTACAGATGCATCAGGCTATGCATGGGGGGCCCACCTTGCAGGAAGATGCATTCAGGGCATATGGACCCCAAAACAAATGCATCTGCATATCAACCAAAAAGAGATGTTAGCTGTTCAAAATGCCTTGACAGCCTTCAAGGACTTACTTCATCCAGGGCAACTACTGATAGATGGACAACACCATGGTTATGTGGTACATAAACAAGCAGGGGGGCACACACTCATACCCCTTTGCAGACTAGCCATGGCACTGTGGGACACAGCCTTGACTTACCAAGTACATCTTCAAGCTCAATTCCTGCCAGGAAAACAAAATACTCTGGCAGACGACTTAAGCAGAAACCTTATGGACCCTCACGAGTGGAAACTAGATCCACAAGTCTTTAGCATGATAACAAAGAAATGGGGGAGTCCGGACATAGACCTATTTGCCTCTTCTCGGAATTATCAGCTGGACAAATTCTGCACAAGGACTTATCACAGGCAAGCATGGAAAGTGGATGCCCTAGCCTTCAGTTGGAAAAACCTATCAGTTTACACCTTTCCTCCTCTGCCTCTTCTACCCAAGGTCCTACTAAAGGTCAGACAAGAAAAAACAAAGATGATACTAATTGCCCCGGACTGGCCCCGCCAATACTGGTACCCAATCCTAAGGAATATGTCTCAATTCCCAGCTTGGTACTTGCCTCATATACCTCACTTACTGTCTCAGCAAAACAATCAGATCCTGCACAATCGGCTCCAAACACTGAACCTGGCAGCATGGCTGATCATGTAGTTATTCAAACAACACCTGTCAGTAAATCTGTGATGGATGTCATTTTGGAAGCCAGAAGGCCTAGTACTAGAAAATCTTATGCTGATAAATGGAAGAGATTCTGTGCTTGGAACCAAGCACAAGGAACTGACACAGCAGAGCCAAATATTCCTCAGATTTTACAATACTTGACTGAGATGCTTGTCAAAGGCCTATCTTTTTCATCAATAAAAATCCATGCCTCTGCCATCTCGGGTCATTATAACACAGAGCCACCAATCTTTTCTCATCCTTTGATAAAGCAGTATCTTAGAGGAGCCAAAAATCTAAGGCCTCCCAGAAGATTACCAATTCTTGCATGGGACCTCAATTTTGTGTTGGAAAAGCTCACCATGCCTCCATTTCAACCAGCTGCTACTGCAGATCTAAAGTTCTTATCATGGAAAACAGCTTTGCTCCTGGCAATTACTTCAGCAAGAAGAGTTTCAGAGCTACAGGCCCTCATGGCTGTGGAGCCTTTTATCATATTTTACCCAGACAGGGTGTCCCTCAGGACCAATCCTTCCTTTATGCCTAAGGTGGTTTCCAGTGTGGCTCTTAACCAAACTATTCATCTGCCAACTTTTTATCCAAATCCGCAGAAAAAGGGGGAGCGGATTCTGCATTCCTTGGACGTACACAGACAACTAAGATTCTACTTGAGCAGAACTAAAGCTCTAAGAAAAACAAAGCAGCTACTGGTGGCCTTTGCTGCAGGATCAGAGGGAAAGGCTATTTCAAAGCAGACTATTTCAAAGTGGATACGCCACTGCATTCGTTTTTGCTACTTACATCACGGTAAACTGGTGCCCAAGGGCATTAGGTCTCATTCCACCAGGGCTGCAGCTACATCAGCAGCTTTTCTCGGAGGGGTACCAACCAAAGACATTCTAGAAGCTGCTACTTGGAGTTCTGTTCACACTTTTACAAAGCATTATCATTTGCCTCTCTTCTCTAAGTCCAGGGCAGGCTTTGCCACTGCAGTTCTGCAGGGCTTTATAGCCGCCCCTAATGCAGTTTAGCTCCAGCCTCCCATCCATAGCTTTGGGATTCTACCCAAATGTAATGACTGCAGCAGTGAAACACGAAGAACATAGTACAGTTGTGTACACTTACCATAAATGTAGATGTTCGAGTGTATTCACTGTTGCAGTCCAAGTTACCCACCCGCCATCCCCCTTCTATTCTGGAGTTTCTCTTTCCTTCACTATTTTCTACAGCCTTTGTGGTGTATTCGTTTGTAGATGAAGGTAAAGTTTATATTGTTGCATGTATATATAGTTTATATATATTTCTGCTACCCATTTGGTGGGCACCTGACATCTGGGGCAAGAAAAACTAAAGAAAATGGCATCGGCTGCCAGTTTTATACCCCTGACGACCTGACGTCTTGGAAGAGGAGACAGCAACCGACGCAGGACCCAAGACTTTGGAATTCAGGCCGACTGAGGGCAACCTGCCAGCAGATTACCCAAATGTAATGACTGCAACAGTGAATACACTCGCACATCTACATTTATGGTAAGTGTACACAACTGTACTTTCTGCTGATAGGGATGACTGCAATTAGGATTGCAGAGAATAGACCAGAGGGGGCTGGAATTTACTGGTGGAAGATGGCAAAGGAAACAATGTAGTGGGAACAAATAATTAGAGAAGGAAGGATAATAGAATGGAAGGAGGCCAAGAAGACATTTGGATTGCAAGCTATTGAATAGGGGGCTCTAATGAAACACTTGCACTGGTTGAGTTTTTAGTTGAATCTAGAATAGAAGCTGCTGTTGAGGAAGGGATAATTAACAGGGCATATAAAATGCACAATAACTATAGGAATCGGTCAGAAGAGGTCAGGAAAGACTGAGAAGTAAGACTCAATATGCAGTTCACAAACAATGGGAGGGCGTATGCATGCAACCCAAATATACAACAAAATCTAGAAGATTTAGGATTTTTGCCTGGAAATTTTACCGCAAACAGACTCCAAAGAATTTTTCTTCAGGTAGGTGGCAAATGTTGAAGGTGTGATGGGAAAGAGAGGTAAGTGGGGAGCATACATTCTCCGAGTGTAACGAGGTGGCAGACTTTAAAAATTCCTTACAGAGTACTTTGTCAGGAAAACTGGGTGAGCAAATGAGTGTAACTAGGGAAATTATTTTGTAAGCCAGGGTACAGGATCTGAATTGCCTAGATATAGTAAGGCCTTGTTGAATTTAATTCTGCTGGCTGCCAAAAAAAAATACTAAAAAATGGAAATCAAAATCTAAACCAAGTATCCTTGAAGTTGTGAGTATTGTAACAAAGATAATAATAACAGGAAGTGAGTTCTCTAGAAATGGGTATAAGTAAATTACATATAAAAATGTACATAGTGGGAACAATACTTGGAGAAAAAATGTTTGAATAGGAATGAGGTTTAAAAGAAGGCAGGAACTGAATAATTTATGTAATGTTGCCTAGACTATATGATAGGTAAGAATATATGTGATGTATAATGTTTGTAAATGTGTTCTTGTGAATATGGTTTGATTACTTTTGTATAAATGTAAATTTGCCTGTGTCACAAGTGGTAATTCAGTAAAGGTGTTTAAAAAAGTCACTTAGAAGCTATTTCTACGAAACATTTACAGCTGCTGAACAAACTCTGTATTCTTATAGCTTGCTACTAATAAATACAGCAGAAGCCACGACAAGTGGTATTTTGTCATTCCAAGTAAACTCTGAGAACTTAGAACTTTAGATTGCTGCCACGTAAGCCAATGGAGGATCAAGACAGCAGTGGCAAAGCTGTGCCATATAGGAGTACACAGACTGCACTGAATACACCCTGTTTCAGAAATAGCCAGTGTCTGGCTCAGCACATAGTGTATGAGCCTTTCATGCTGGAAGATTAGAAGACCGTGGCATCTATTTCCACACCATGTACTTTGCACTCATTTTCCAGTGCTGACACTGCAGTGCAGCATAGGGGGTAATGTCTCATGAATATGCCATTCTTCAAATGAAATGTTAAGCCAAGGTCTTATCTGCCTGATTTCATAGTAGCTCAGGTACACATAAAAGATCTCAATGCACTTACCAAAAATAATAGGGGTTCTGTATTAAAACAGCTTAAAATTTTACATCCATATTTACAATATAATGTATATAAACAAAAAATAAGATGTACATATTTGCATCCATCATTCTACAAATGTTGTATTCTGTTCTTACCTTCTTTAGCCGTCAGCCTTTCATCTACAATCAAAACTTTGTATTTTTATTTGTATTGCGTACCATTTGTATAATATAGTAATACACTGCGTCTTACCATCTACATAAACAGTCACAGCTGCTGTTTTTTAGATTACAAATTGTTTTCCTTACGTGTGCTACTATTGCTGTCTAAATGAATTTATGTTATGTTTGGACAGTGGCTCTATTTGCAAATGATGATATTTTGTACATGATAAAACCAAAAGTGGACATGACAGAGTTGTGGAATATTTTAAGACAGTTTCAGATCGTCTCGGAATATAAAATTAATGAAGCTAAAACAAAGGCAATAGCAGTAAATTATGTACCTAAACACAAATTGGTCCAACAATATCTATATTTATGGGGACATGATAAAATTAAGTATATCGGAATATGGATTACAAATGACTGTTGTGGCAGTTAAGGATATGTGGGAAGAGACTAAACAGAAGATAATACAAACATTAAGAAACTGGAAGCTTTGTTATATGGATATGGATACTAATATATAAGTAATTAAAATGTTTTTAGTCCCTTTAGTCTTATACACATGTACTGCGGTAGCGTTGTCGCCTCACAGTAAGACGTTGTCCTGTTCGATTCTCAGCTAGAGCGTCTTCTGTGTGGAGACATGCGTGAATGGGCCATATCGTTGAAGGTTGTGCGTCAGGGCTGGCAACTCGGCACGTAAAAATCTACTGCCAATCATTAGCGGACCGGAGTTCCACTGTGGCGACCCCTAACCAGGAAAAGCCAAAAGACACAACAACAACAACAAGTCTTATACACATGTCATGCATATTTTTATCAACCAGAGAAGAAGCTGTGGATAGCAGTTAAAAAAGAGTTGAAGGATTTTATCTGGGAAGGGAAAACATCAAGGGTCAATTCAAATAAGCTGATTCTTCCAATAGAACAAGGCAGAATTTGCAGGGGTATTTTAGAACAACACAGTTAAGGCTCTTGTACATAGCACAAGCAGAAAGCAATAATTCAAAGTGGAAAAGAATGATGATGATACAGGGGGGAAAACAAGGAGAGATTGGGATTTTGGATCCAGATTTTTGAGGAGAACAAAAAGAGAGCAGGGAGTATTCTAAGAACAAAACCAGCAAGAGAATGGAGAAAAGAGATTCTGCCAATTGAGATGACTATGGTTAGGGATACAAATAATAGGCAAGAGGGGACTAGAATTTATTGGAGAAAACTGGCAAAGGAACCAAGGTATTGGCAACATATACTTAGAAAGGGAAAGGTAATGGAATGGGAAAAGGCCAAGAATTTATTTGGACTGCAGGTTAGAGATTGCCTTCCCTATCAAGGACTGATATCAGAGTGTAGGCAAAGAGAAAGAAATAAGGGGGGGATCCTAAATGAGCACTGGTAGTTTTTAATAGAATCTAGAACAGAAGCTGATGGTAAAAAATGAATAATTAGTAGAGCATATAAAATATTGCATGATAATTTTAAGAATAAATCAGAGGAGCTTAGAAAAGACTGGGAAGAGAGTAACTTGCTTCATTTTTATTATGTCCCCATAAATATAGATATTGTTGGACCAATTTGTGTGTAGGTACATAATTTATTGCTATTGCCTTTGTTTTAGCTTCATTAATTTTAAATCCCGAGAAGATCTGAAAGAGATGATTGCCTATGTCGTGAGTGATAATTTAGTAAACATGTTTCTTGTTTAAAAAGGCTAGCCATACTTCTGGCCAGCATACCAAAGCATGTGCACATTCCTCACACCATGCATCTGACATATGACCTAAGCCTAAAAGGTGTGTGTTACATAAGGAATTACCTGAGAATTTCCTTGCCACCAGCCCCAAAAGCAGAACTTTGAGTGTCCTCGGTCTGTGAGATGTACAACTAGTACAGCTACCCTGCTATTGGGCAGATAATTACCCTTTTGGGGGACTTTCCTTTTCATATTGTTTCTGTTAATATTTGTACATGTCATCCAAGTGAGGGAAATGTGACTGTGGGAGGCAAACTCCAAACAAAGATCATAACACAAATGTCTTTTTTGCCATGGCACTGAACATAGCTACAAAGAGTGTGTTATTTGTCAGTCCTTTGTCCCTAAGACCCTCCGTAACGATCTCTCTTCCTACATAGAAAAATCAAAGGCTCAAAGACCTCACATGTGGCACAATGTCATCTGAGTCTTCCCACCCTGGCATCCAGCTCTTACCAAAAAAGAAGCCTAAAAAGACAAAGCTCGAGGCTTCAGCTGTCCAGCCCAACCCAGACATCTCCACTGTGTTTGTTGACTCCTCAGGCAGTCTGGTGCCTGTGGCTGCCCCTGCTATTATGACCCCATCAGAGGCCAATATGGGGCAGTCCATTCGCATGCCCACTATGGCTGTCAGATGTCTGCTTCAGATAGGAAGTGGGAAACCCCATCTGTTTATCTCTGAGGGAAAACGGGGTACTTCTCAAAGTTTAATTAGAAATGAAGCACCCAGTTTTGTAATAGAAGTCTCTGAAGACTTTGATCCAGTATGTTTTGTTCAGGCAGACATCCAAACAAAGAAAAAGCAGATGTCCAAACATACTTCCTTCCTTTTACATTGCAAGGGATGTGCAGAAAGAATGGCAAGACTTTACTTGGGGGTTGTTTAAAGATCTTATACCTTGGAAGCCCCCTCAGTATTTTCATGGTGCACCTGCTTCGATCCCTCCTTCCACCTCTCCTAAGAGACAGAGGGATTCTTCCTCTGAAGAGGAAGATCAGGATTCTGATGAGGGTTTTTCTAGAATAACAGGTGTGTTGTACCTTTGCGAAACATTTCCAAGATATGTATGTGCATATACATACCAAGCACATGTTAGCTTCAGTGCCATTTACTTCCTGTCTCGAAACTAGAGACTTCGGTGATGGCAGACCTTGCACCACAGACCCGATACTCCCATTCCGTAGATCTGTTTCTGGGCCAAGCGTATAGCCCTTTCATTGAACGCCCTGACTCCCCATCCAGAGTATCCATTAGATCCATCAGAAGCTTGTCGGAACACAACGTGGTGTGTCTTGTGGACCAGCTGTTGTTAGTCAGGGGGATCTCCCCACACTTTCTAAGACCCATCCACATGTGGAATTTGGATTGACTTACTTCCTGTCTCGAAACTAGAGACTTCGGTGATGGCAGACCTTGCACCACAGACCCGATACTCCCATTCCGTAGATCTGTTTCTGGGCCAAGCGTATAGCCCTTTCATTGAACGCCCTGACTCCCCATCCAGAGTATCCATTAGATCCATCAGAAGCTTGTCGGAACACAACGTGGTGTGTCTTGTGGACCAGCTGATGTTAGTCAGGGGGATCTCCCCACACTTTCTAAGACCGATCCACATGTGGAATTTGGATTGACTTATCCACGAACTCCATCTTACACTCCTCCTTTGACCATATCTTTTCCAAAGCCTTCTGCTCCGACATCCTTTTTGGAACCCATCACCTTGACGCCTAAAGTGCATCTCACTCTGGCTCTAAGTTTGTCCCTTTGGTCTTCGGTTCCCGCTGAACCGGTCCTTCCTCAATCTGGGGATTGAGAGACGGGTGCTGCGACTCTGGCGACGGAGCAGTCTTTCTCCTCAGTTCTATCTCGGCACCGATAGGCTCATCCATGCCGATCCTGCTTGAGGCTCCACCCGTGGGGGCGGGTTCATCGGAGTGGGGTGTGACCCCGGTCCTGAGGTTTTCTTTCTCCGTTCCGGGCTCCCATTCCTCTTCGGGCGGACCTGCCCTCTGCTTGATGGAGAGGGCTCTTGCTTCTGGCAGCACACCTTTGATGTTGGAACCCCAGTTTTAACCCCCCTGAGCTACAGCTGTCACAGACCACACCCCCCCGGGACACCGAGCAGAGAAGCCGTAGGGCACCCCTGTTCAGTATACCTGCTCTTCAGAGTCCTCCTCAGAGACTCCCACTGAGGAGCCTCTTTGAAAGAAGACTTGCAAGAGGAAGCACATGTACTCACCCGAGGAGTCCTTAACAGAAGACATGGACTACGATGATGGTGAAGGTTCCCCGCTGTCATCTCCTGATGATGTCTCTTTCGGAGACATCCTGACAATGTTAAAGCAGAGAGGTGATTGGAAGCCCTCCAACCCTTCGTCTCAGGAGTCCGTCTTCCTGCAGGCTTTTCACGCCGAGCCTTCTACCTCTTGGGTGACCCCGCCTGCTGACGAGCTTGTCCAGCTCATCATGCAGCATGCTTGGAAGAACCCTGATTCCATTGAGGTGATCCCTTGGAGACCAGACAAAATTCTTTCCCCTCCCGAGGAGAACCCGCATTGGTTCGAAGGGTTACCAGTTGATGCTATGGTGGTGGCGGCGGCCACGAAGAAGGACTTTGCTGAGGAAAGTCCCGCTGTCCACCTGCCCAACAGGGAGTCCTGGGCGGTGGACAGATTTTGGAATTGTGTTTTTGCATCAGGGACCTTTGCCATACGGTCCCTGAATTATTTGGCACATTTATGAGGCTCCAGATGGACCTGATCTCTGAAGCTCACAGGACAGTTGTCTGACGAGGTCAGGGACAAAGTGACCTCGCAGCTTGCAACCCTGGAATCAATATCCAACTCGTCCATGAGGTTGCTGTCACATGTGACCGAAGGGGCGGCTAGAGCAGCGGGTTCGGGCATTATGAGGCGTCATGCCTGGATGCGAATTTGTGACCTCACTGACCCCTTCAAGTCTTCCTTTCTGAATGCTTCCATCGAAGCTTCATCCCTGTTTGGCTCCAAAGTGAAGGATATGCTAGCCAGGTGTGAGCAAGATGGAAAGACCCTGTCTGCCGTAGGCCTACAGTTTTCCAACTCTCAACGTACCTTCTCCAGGAATCAGAAGAGTGGCAAAACATGGCATAAAAAATCTCGGGCCTTTCCGTGCTGCACGTGATAATGATACCCCCAGGGGCAGAGGGGGTAACAATTCTGGAAGACACTCCTATAGAGGCGGGGGGGGGGTCCTTGTAACCAAGGCTGCAGAAGTTCCTTCTCTGGACAGCCTTATCAGCGCTGCTGAGGAGCAGCCCAATTGCTTACCTCTGGAAGCAGTCGGGGGTCGTTTCTCTCTGCACCAAGCTGCCTGGCAATCCATCACCACCAATCATTGGGTGCAGAGTATAATCACCAGAGATTACACCATTCCCCTTTCTTATCAGCCAAATTTTCCAAGAAAACTTCCCGATGTTCCAACCAGTCAAAGGGAAGAAGCAGCTTCAGAGATTATAAAGCTGTCTGAAAAAGAGTCACCCAACCAGTCCCACCAAACCAGCGCAGATCTGGATTTTACTCTAGATTCGTTTTGGTGCTAAAAAAGACAGGGGACTTGAGACCCATTTTGGATCTCAGCAGATTAAACAAGTCTGTCACCCAAACCAAATTCTGGATGGTCACGGTTCAGTCCATTCTTCCCTTTTTAAGATAATGCGATTGGATGTGCTCTATAGATCTGCGGGATGCTTATTATCACATCAAGATGGATAAACGCTCCAGGAGTCTGCTTCGCTTCTGGCTAGGGGCCAGTCATCAATTCCGTGCCCTGCCAATTCGGTCTCTCTACAGCCTCCAGAGTGTTCCTGAAATGCATGGCAGTGGTAACAGCTCACTTGAGACTAAAAGGATTCTGGGTGTTTCCATATCTGGATGACTGGCTCCTCACTGCCCCCACCAAGTACTTTCTGGTAACAGCACTGCATTATACTCTCTCTCTAGCAGAATTGTTGGGAATAACGATACTTTGGGAGAAATCAAACCTTACTCCTACACAACAAATAGAGTTCATTGGAGCAGTGTTCAATAGTCAGTCCTGTCTGGTATCACTCCCAGTTCACAGACTCCAATTAATTTAGACTTCAACTCAGGGTGATACTCTCTCAAACAAAAGTCTCAGCAAGGGAAGTTCTTCAGGCCCTAGGCTGTATGGCAGCTTCAATCCCAATAGTGCCTCTAGCAAAGCTACATATGTGGATCCTGCAATGGCTCCTTCTTTGTCAGTGGTTCCCAAACTATCACCCCCTCGGTCACCAGATTTGAATAATTAACTCCTGCAAACATGACCTCCTTTGGTGGATGAGGCCCGACATAGAACTTTTGGAGTCGCCCATTTCATTCCCCTCAGCCCACAGCCATTGTGACCATGGATGCTTCCCTGATCGGGTGGGGGGTGGGGTGGGGTGGGGGGGGGCATTTCCAGGGAAAGACTGTACAAGGCACATGGTCCACCTGCATATCTGTGTTCTGGAATTGAGAGCTGTGCTGTTAGTGTTGTGGTCTTCCATTCGACTCTCCCTTCCAGCACAATTGCAATTCAGTCAGACAATATGTCAGTGGTCTGGTATATCCACAAGCAAGTAGGAACCAAGTCCTACCCCCTATATCGAGAAGCCATGAGAATTTGGCAGTGGGCGTTAGCTTCCAACCGCTTTCTGATAGCAAAGCATATTCCAGGGAGCTCCAACGTGGTTGCGGACAAACTGAGCAGATGCATCCTCATGCCTCACGAGTGGTCTCTCGACCCCAAGGTGGCGTCAGAAATCTTCAGTCACTGGGGCCAGCCTTTCTGCGATCTTTTCGACTCCCCATCAAACAAGTGCAGCAGCTATTTTCCCTACTTCCCTGGAGTGGGAGTCACTGATGGACGCTCTGATCCATGATTGGCCCATGGGACTTCTTTACGCTTATCCTCCCATCCCCCTGATTCCACAATTTCTAAAGAAAGCTCTTCAGTTGAGATGCAAGGTGATCCTCATAGCCCCGTTCTGGCCTCGACAAGTTTGGTTCCCCTTCCTTCGGCCTCACTTAGTATACTGACCGTGGATTCTGGACCCTCTACTAGATCTGATTACTCACCTCCAAGGGTTGAGTCACCCAAATCTGTCTAGTCTCAAGCTGACAGCTTGGTTTCTCCACTTCCACTAGTCGCCAGGCAAGCTAATCTCTCATCGCCTGCTCAAGACATAATTTTGGCCTCATAAACCACCCACTAGAAGACTGTATCAGGATAATTGGAAAAGGTTCTCCATCTGATCCACGGATAACATGCTAGACCCATATTCAGCTCCAGTAACTGCAGTGCTTCAATACTTGGCTAAGTTTTTTGATAATGGAGCCTCTGCCTCTACCGTACAAGTACATCTAGCGGCAATTTCCAATTTTCACAATGGTGTAGATGGCACCGCTCATCTCTTTACGCCTTTGCAATGCTTTTCTCAAGGGGACCTCTCATATCAGGCCTCTAGTCAGACAGCCAGTGGAACCATGGAACCTCACTCTAGTCCTTCAGTCTTTGACTCAAAAAGCTTTTGAACCTGCTGCAAAGTGTGACCTAAATTTTTTATCTTGGAAATCCTTGTTCTTGGTAGCCATCACATCTGCCAGACGAATCTCGGAGAGTTCACTTCAGATGAATCCATCCTTCCTCCCTAAAGTTGTTTCTGAATTCTCCATAAACCAGACCATTGATCTACCAGTGTTCTTTCTGAATTTTGCCAATGGAGGAGAGTATTGTCTTCACTCCTTAGCATACATAGACAATTGAGATTTTACCTAGACTGGACCAAACCTATCCGTAAATCTGAACAGCTTTTCATCTCCTTTTCTGGACCCAGAATGGCAGAGGCTGTTTCCAAGGTTACATTATCAAAATGGCTAAGGGATTCCATACGTTTCATCTATTCCCTCAGTAATGAACCTGTGCCTAAAGTTAAAGCTCACTCCACCAGATCTATGGCAACATCTGTAGCTTTCCATTCCAGGGCTTCCATGGATGATATCTGTGCAGCAGCTACTTGGGCTAAGCCTCATACCTTTATCAGTCATTACAAATTGGACTTGGTCTCCAGAGGGCACCTTAAGAGATTCAGTGAGCAAAATGACTGTAATAGAAAGGACAGAAAAGGGCACAATGAGTATAAGTAAAGTGAAGGTGACTGCATGTATTTTAGCACAAATTGCTACTTCGCATTGATTGAAGCCTTGAATAGCATAACTATAGTTGTTAGAAGTATTTCAAGGAGTGAAAAAATGTTTACAGTACGTGCTTATTACTGTGCATTTATTCCGAAGAGTTTGTTGTATGCAAACTGCAACTATTTCATGAAGTGTAGTCAAGTGCAGCCATTTCAAAAGTTTCTTGTGCCTGGGTGTGTCTGTTGCAGAGTGCCGCCATTACAGACTGTCTCTTGTACTGTACAGAGTTGTTTGGCATTTGGGGGAAATTACAGTGTACTGTGTATGTTTATTTGCAAACTGCAGTTATTTTGAGGTGTTTCTCACTCTGTGCTTCTTCTGGCCAATATATTCACAAAGTGCAGTTACTTCAAAAAAGTTTATTTGCAGAGTGCCATTATTCTGAGATAGTTTATTCATAAAGTGCAATTATTTCGAGACAGTTCATTCGTTAAGTGATGTTATTTCAAGATAGTATATTCACAAAGTATAGTTACTTCAAAATGTTTCTTGCTCTCAGTTTCTGTCTAGTTTATTTGCATTGTGCAGTTGTTTGAAATGTTTCTTAAAATGATTATAAATAACTTCGGCAGTAGAATGATAAGTGGCTCTGACATTAGAGCCATTACAAGATAAATGATTTGTATAGCAAAGTAATTTTGAGGCAATTTTTTTTTACAGTAGAGATTTCAAAGTGTTACAGTGCCCAGGAAACTTTTGTGAAATTCAGTTACACAAAGGCTTGTTGTGTTGTTACAAATACTGGCATAAATTTCAAGCACATGTATATGTGTGTGTGTGTGTGTGTGCGCACATATTTGCAAGAGTCTTCACTGAGATATGTTAATATGGCAGATGGATTTCGCAAGCCGCAACCACTTGTGTTTGATCAGAATATTGCAGAGAAATGGAGAATATTTGAGCAAGAATATGACATATTTATACAAGCAGCTTATTCTGACAAAGATGCATTTACCAGGGTATTCATTTTGCTGAACCTAGCAGGGTCAGAAGCCACTGAAAGGGAGCAGTTTATGAAGGCGAAGCAGAAACTTGTGTTGTTGTGCAGGCTGAATCAGGAGAATACCCAGAGTGTGTGAAGCACAAATTCAGAGAAATGTGTAACCCCAGACTAATGTTACACTAGTGAAGCATTTGCTTTGCACGAGAGATCAAAAGCAAGGGGAGACTTTTGCAGCTTATATTACTGATCTGAGAAACAAAGCTAAAACATGTAGGTTTGTTGATTTAAAGGATGAGTTAAAGGACAGATTCGTGTATGGTATTAATATTGCTGCTGTGAGAAAGATTTTGCCTTGTGACAGTGATTTAACGCTGAGTAAAGCCATTGAGATTTGTCAGATTCATTAAGTTACAGAAAGGCACACAAATATGCTTGCTAGTGATAAGAGCATTGTTTCAGTAAGTTCCAGAGCTAATGTAGACAGCATGCAACATGTGACAGGCAAAAGTAGGCCTACACACGTGGCAGCAGCAGCCCCTGTGGGGACTTCTAGGTAAAACCTGTAGTCTTCAAGAACATTCCAAGACTAGTTCAGTTAATGGAGCATGCTCAGTGCCGAACCAAGGGTACCTAGTGCAAAACAACCGATGCTCAGTACAGCATAAGAGTGAATCAGCAAAACCCAAATCAAGCTTTATTGTTAACTGTCACAGTTGTGGTGCCAACCATGAATCCAGAAGCAAAAAGTGCATAGCATTTGGCCAGCAATGTCACAAGTGTAAGAAATGGAACCATTTTAAAAGGTTTTTGTAAATCGAGTAAGCCTCTCACAGCAAAAAAGGGTCACGTCAAAAACCAAGTTAATCAAAAAGACCTGCAACAATCTGCTTTCTAGATTTATTGGCAAGAAATGAAGTGTTTTGTACTGTCTGGATTAATGGTAAATCCACCAAGCTTAAAGCAGACACTGGTTCAATATGTAATGTCATGTCTGCAGATACTTTTGCAAGGGTCAGAACTGGTGAACAACTAAATGTGGCTAGTGTGAATCTTGTTGCTTATGGAGGTGAAGAAATTCAAATTGAAGGCTCATTAGTGCTTTCATGTTATGTGGCCAAGAACTGTTATAGTCTATTGTTCCATGTGGTCGAAGACCTGTGCAGTCATTATTGGGTCTTAGAGACAGTTTGAAAATGAATCTGCTTTCTTTTACCAAAGAAGTTCATCAGATAAGTACCTGTTCTAGTTCCAGCTTCACTAACGCTATGTTTTCAGAGTATACAGATGTTTTCGATGACAAGTTGGGCAAACTTCCAGTTGTGTATTCCATGAAATCAGAAACAGAAATCAGTCCAGTTGTCAGACCAGCAAGAAGAGTTCCGATAGCTATACAGCATAAATTCCAAGCTCAGATGGACAAAATGGTGCAACAAGGTGTAATTTGTCCAGTTACAGAACCTACCGAATGGGTGTCATCCATAGTAGCAGCTCATAAGAAAGTCTCACATGAAATCAGAATATGTATTGACCCAAGAGATTTAAACAAAGCATTGAAGTGACCGCATTCAATAGAAAAATGGAAGAACAAGTACAAGCTGCCAAAAGTTGTAAAAAGCAGGTTTAATCCAGACGCACAGAACAATGAACACTCCAACACAGTAGCACCAAATCACCAATGACCTAGGTTTCGTCCCAAGGAAATGACTTCATCAGATTGGTGAAATAGTACTGCCTATATATATATACAAACAAATTAAACAATTACACTCAATCAAATCTGTTTAAAAGACACAGACACAGTTAACCTCCCCTACCTGTTAAAAATTTATTTTAATGCATACAACATTCCTATTCTGTCATAAATGTGTAATGTTTAATTTTGGTTTAATTTACCAGTAATATCTAAAACTATAAGTAGTGTGTGTGTGTACCAACATAATTCAACACTAAACCCGTTATACACTGTATGTTTGAATTCCCTATATAGTGGAAAATGTTGCTTGTGTAGTAGTGTGTATGATCTATATAGTATTTACTAAATGTTCAAATTTTATCGTAATTTGTGTATCAATAGAATATACAACTAATGCTGAAATGTACCCATGTCCAGATTAACTTTGATGTAAAAAATACTACAAACTGGTCCTTTCACTCAAAATACCAACTTAATTCTACTAAATGTTCTGAAGGTTTTTTAACCTAAGCCAGGGTTTAATTGAAAGACATTCATTTAGACCTGGATAATGGTTTGCATCGAGCCTAAGCTGCCATATAAGCTCACTCATATCTAAATGGTACTGTGTTGTTCTTCCTTGTTGGTCAAAGCATACCTGTTGGACCACACAAAATTTAAAATTATGTCCTTCATTGGTCATAACATGTCTTGCTAGGGCATTTGTGGGTTTCTGATGTTTTATATCAAGAATGTGTTCTTTTATTCTGTCCCTAAACCTTCTACAGGTTTTACCCACATAAAATGCCCTACACGCATCACACATTGCAACATAAACTAAGTTTTTACTATAACAGTCAAAATGCCCGTTTATGTATATGTCACTTTCATTAATAGAAAGTGTGTGTCCTGATGTACATATGTATTTACAAGTAGTGCATCTGCCACACTTGTAATTCCCCTTGTTTTTGTAACTAGTGGGCATTGTGTCTGCCATGCTTCTCTCAAAAATATCCTTTAATGACATATCTTTCCTATATACAAACTTAGGCTTGTGTGCAAAAATCTTCGGTTCCACCTTATACCTATGAAATGTCTCCCAATATTTCATAACTATATTCACAATGAACTCAGAATCCATATTGTAGTTTAAAATGTACAAAATGGTGTCGCTTCCAAAAGTGTTTGCTTCACTAATACCTGTAACATACCCAAATTGATCTATATTAGATGTAATAATTGGAATTATTAACTTGTTACTTCTTTTAAATGTAATCTCCTTTTTAAGATCTAAACACAGTGTTGGAGGATAGCCTCTGTTTAAAAACATTTTTATGACAAAGTCTAATTCCTTCTCAAAATCCACATTATCACTTACCATACGTGCAACCCTTACCATCTGCCCCTTTACTATGGCTTTCTTTTGATGTGGTGGATGCCAACTGTCATAGTGAAGGTAAGAGTTGGAGAAGGTGGACTTTCTAAAAATGTTTGATCTAACATTACCTTCTTGTTTGTCGTATGTTAAACTCACATCCAAATAATCTATCTTATCAGTGTTAACCTGATATGTGAACTTTAAAAACCAAACTGTGTTATTGATATAATCAAGGAAATTGTCCAATGTAAGTTTTTCACCAGTCCAAATTATAAAGATGTCATCCAAAAATCTTAAATACAAATTGATAAATGGACTGTATTTGTTTGTATGTACATACTTTCTTTCCCAATAAGCCATGATATAGTTGGTGTAGGTGGGGGCACAAGCTGCCCCCATAGCTACGCCAAAGGACTGTTTGAAATAAAGGCCATCAAAATACAAATAGTTGTTCCTTAATACTATGTCCATTAATCTAACATATGTATTGATTTCATCTTGTTCATAGACCCCAGTTACACCAAGTTGTTCCTCTAACCATTCTAAACCTATGTCGTGTGGAATCACACTAAAAAGGTTACATACATCTATGGTAACAAAATAAAATTCTTTTGGTATGTTACAGTGTTTAATAGTTTCCAAAAAGTGCCATGAGTCCTTTACTAAGTGGGGTGTCACTCCTAAGCCTTTCTTTAATTTCTCATCCAAAAACTGGCTGACAAAGCTAACTTTACTACGTTTTCCGTCCACTATAGGTCTAAATTTCACGTTATTAAGGCCCTTGTGAATTTTAGGTATTCCAAATATGGCACTCACTACCGGGTGCTGGTTTATCATAAATTCATACTCACTTTCAGTAATCTCTCCCTGAAATACCATGTCATCCAAAGCCATATCTATCTTCTGGTAAGCTATGTGTATTTCATTAAGGCTGACTTCACTATAGTTGTCTTGTAATAACATGGACATCATAATACTATTATAATCCTGCTTGTTAGTGACCACTAACCCATTACCCTTGTCGGGTTTCATGATACGTATACAATTTTTACTTTTAATAATTTTTAGAATATCAATTTCTTCTCTGGTTAAATTACCTTTATCTAAGTACTCTCCATGTCGATAATGTTCCCTAAAATCATTTTCACATAAACATTCAAACATAGAAACTGAATGATTCATACAAGGGTTAAATACACTGTATTTTTTCAAAAGCCTTCCATCTCTTACATAACCAGTGTCACTGGAATCCGTTTCAATGTTAAATTTTAAATTCATTTTACGGGTAAATAATTTTAAATCAATAAGTGAATTAACAATGTTCCCCCTTCTACTTGGTACAAAATTAAATCATTTGGAAAAGAAATTAGCATGGTTTATACCAGTTTCCATATTTGAATAATTATACACTTTGAAATCTTTACTGGTATTATAAATTACTTTGGGCTTACTTAACACACCCTCACTCTGTACCGTAGTAACAGAGATAATGTTCCCCTGAGCTGTTTCTTCATAAAAATTCACTATATCAAAATCGTTATTTGTATTTCCATCTGTTAAATTCTTTTCTATATACAAAGATGTTTCTACTGGATTTAAATGAAAATAATCAGCGTTCTCCATTTGCATTATTTCACGGTGAACAAACGTGTTGAAAGCGTCTAAATCAGTGTTCACAATTTCCCCTAACAAATTGCCCTTTACAGTTTTTACCTGAGCGTTAATATCCTCACCTACCAAATGTTGTGTGCTAAGATTCATTGTGTCACAATTACAAGAGTTAAAAACTTCTGAATATGTGTATCCACCATCCCTTGGATTAACGCCATTCACATTTGCATCCTGAATATTGAACCCTTCATCTACAAAGTGTATACTTAAATTCAATAGCTCAGAATCACACATATAAAGACTATCAATAGTTCCGTTTACCTTATTCTTAGACATATGTACACTGGTAGATGATTCGTTCATGTTACCCGTTTGGTTGTAAAAAGGCTTAGAACAATTCCCCCCATTAGTTACATTAACCAATGAACTATCACTACTAGTAAATACATGGTGAATAAAAACATTGGAATCAAACTCGTTAGACTTGACCCTTAAATTAGATTCATTGGTATTGATTCCATTACTATGTATATCACAGAATGAATTGGATTTGAAATTGTACAGTACGTTACCCGTGTCACTGAATGTTCTAGGAAGTACTTTTGTCACTATTTCAACCGTTGAAGGTGGTGAAAAACTTCCTTCTATATCAAAGTCATTTTCTTCCCTCAACCCAGATGGTGTAGTGGCCAATTCGTTAGACAAACAACCGGAAAGCTGGTTGCACTGGAAATCCGGTACTTGAGATTGCAGAAAACCCGGTCGCAATTTGAACCCTTCATGTTTGTCCACTTCGAACCTAGTGGACAATCTCAATGTCTTGTTTGATTCTTGGACGAACCCCTGGTTGGACCTGAAAGGGTCTTGTTTTTGGCTCTCGCCCCCATCCAAGTACCTTGTTGCTCCTCCTGGTTGGCGTCCTGATTCTGCAGGCGTTCCGAACGCCTCAGGCCTTCTCCCAAAGGGTCCTCGTCAACTTCACGGCAGTTGGTACTGTCGTACAATTGGTCACGCTCATTTCGATCATCACGTCTCCGCTTCCGATAGGTCGAAGGATCAGGTTGACTAGAATTCACTTTCTGTTTGTCGTGAAATGGGTAAATGTGCCCGTGCTCGTACAGGTGAATGTCTCGTTGTATTTTGGACAATTTTTTTATTGTATATGGCCTCACAACTTTTCTCAACATCTGCGATCGTATGTGCATAGTCGTCATAATGGTGCACAAACAATAAATCCTGTGTTAATTTGGTGTTTAATTCGTCTAGTTCTTCCAATAATTCATCTACTATTTTGTTGTTGTACTTCACCATTAAGCCCATTATTTTAGTGCCGGTTTCATCAAACAACTGGTGCAACTTGGGTAACATCCCTGGGTGTTTATCACATCCGTTGGGATATCGCCAGACCCGTAGGCCCTTAGGAACCATTTTTAATTCTATATTTCTTTGGAGATAACTGTTTTCTATATATGTTCTCTTTAATTTGAAAAGTTTTTTCTCAAATGTGACCATAAGTTCTGTAAATGTTTTCACCTGCACGTTGTGTCTGTTAAAAATAGGAACACTGTTCTTTTGAAATTCATACTGGTTTTCTCTCCATTTATCCTTAAATGACGACAGATGTGTGTTTCCCAAATAATTGGGATTTGATTTATCTTTATCCAAATTATCCATTGGAGACATCCCATTATAACCTGTCTTATCAATATTAGTAGGTACAAATGCCGGGGTACATTGTGTCAAAGGCAAACCCAAACTGCTGGTAGTTGCTGGAACATGGCTAGAAATGTCTCTGTCCATCAGTTTTTGAATTAAAATAGTGTGCTCACCCAATTGTTCATGAATACGCTGGAGCATACCTTTTAGTTCAGCAGTCTCAGTACTGCCCTCCATATGTAACAAACTTAGAACCAAATCCTTGACGTAGATGTAATGGCTTCAATAGAAAAATGGAAGAACAAGTACAAGCTGCCAAAAGTTGTAAAAAGCAGGTTTAATCCAGACGCACAGAACAATGAACACTCCAACACAGTAGCACCAAATCACCAATGACCTAGGTTTCGTCCCAAGGAAATGACTTCATCAGATTGGTGAAATAGTACTGCCTATATATATATACAAACAAATTAAACTAATTAAACAATTACACTCAATCAAATCTGTTTAAAAGACACAGACACAGTTAACCTCCCCTACCTGTTAAAAATTTATTTTAATGCATACAACATTCCTATTCTGTCATAAATGTGTAATGTTTAATTTTGGTTTAATTTACCAGTAATATCTAAAACTATAAGTAGTGTGTGTGTACCAACATAATTCAACACTAAACCCGTTATACACTGTATGTTTGAATTCCCTATATAGTGGAAAATGTTGCTTGTGTAGTAGTGTGTATGATCTATATAGTATTTACTAAATGTTCAAATTTTATCGTAATTTGTGTATCAATAGAATATACAACTAATGCTGAAATGTACCCATGTCCAGATTAACTTTGATGTAAAAAATACTACAAACTGGTCCTTTCACTCAAAATACCAACTTAATTCTACTAAATGTTCTGAAGGTTTTTTAACCTAAGCCAGGGTTTAATTGAAAGACATTCATTTAGACCTGGATAATGGTTTGCATCGAGCCTAAGCTGCCATATAAGCTCACTCATATCTAAATGGTACTGTGTTGTTCTTCCTTGTTGGTCAAAGCATACCTGTTGGACCACACAAAATTTAAAATTGAAGTGACCGCATCATCCCATGCGTACAGTCGAAGAGGTTGCAGCCCTGATACAGAATGCCACTGCTTTTTCTGTCTTAGATATAAAAAGTTCATTTTGGCAAGTGATGCTTGATTGCAGATCTTCATTACTGACTACATTCAGTACCCCATTTGGAAGATACAGATTCCTTAGGGTGCCATTTGGAATAAATTCTGCAAGTGAAGGCTTTCAGCGTGCAAAGGAGCACATTTTTTTGGGTTATCCTTGTGCCATAATAATAGATGATATATTGGTCAGAGGCAATGGTGAAGGCAGAGCATGACATAAATCTTGAGTTCTAGGCAGAGCACGTAAAGTGAACTTAAAGCTTAGTCCTCTGAAGTGCAAAGCCAGACTACCAGAAGTTACATATGTAGGTCATTTGTTTCCAAGTATTGGCTTGAGACCAGACACATCCAAACAAGCAGCCATTCTTGAAATGCTGGCACCAGATAATGTGCAAGCTCTACAATGTTTTCTTGGTATAGTCAATTACTTAGGCAAGTTTATACCAGACTTCGGTGAGTTGGCAGCACCTTTGAGAGAGCTCACAAGTAAAAATGTTACTTGTTTATCTCTAGAGCAGCATCAGAGCGCATTTCAAGTTCTTAAGCAGAAACTTGCTATCCCACCAACATTAAGATACTATGATGTCAACAAATCAGTAACTCCTGCGATGCTTCAAAAATTGGTTTAGGTGCAGTTATTTTTCAAGAAGGCAGGCCAGTAGCCTACGCTACTGTAGAACACTTAACCAGACCGAGATGCAATATGCTCAGATTGAAAAAAGAACTTTTGGCAATAGTGTTTCCATGTTCCAAGTTTCATGATTATATCTATGGTCAAGAAATCCAGATTGAAACTGATCATCAACATTTGGTTACTATTTTAAAGAAGCCTATGCATTCACCTCCAGCGAGATTACAAAAATGATGCTTAAATTGCAGTACAACTTCAAAATGGTCTATACAAAAGGCAAATTTCTTTCTTTCTTATGTATTTATTTATTTATTTATTTCAGTTTGATTACCGGGGAAGTCCACTGGGCCAGAATGTGCCCATTTTCAGTGGAGGCCCGGGGAGAAAAGCTCCACAAGTAAATACAATACAATACTGGTTACAAACTGTTAAAGTTAAAAATACAAGTATAAAATCATACAGTCGGGAAAATGCATTGCATAAATTGTACATTTAAAAAGCTTAGTAAACAGATAATAGCAAAACAGGTTACAGGTATTTCCATTCAGCACAGTATGATCAACTGAGAAGTGGAAGGATTTAAGGTTTCAATTGTTATTTTACATTAGAAGGTGGGAAGTTGGCATGCATATGTTATAGTTAAAAAGGTAAATAAAAAGAAAGTTGCTGTGCTGACAATAGAGATACTGTAATATTTACAATATTTACATACCTGGAGTTGTATGAGAGAAGTAGCTTAATCAGAGACTATCAGAAAGAGTCTATTTTCGATGAGTAGACATAATAGTTTGAGGGTAGAGAGGAGCAATGAGAATTGATAGTTAATAGGGGAATTTTGCCAGGATTTAGGTAGGGTGTAAGCAGGAACATTTCCGTTTGGATGACAGGTATGAGAAGAGTTGGGTCTTGAAGGTTTCAGAGTTAGGTGTGGTCCTAAGTGAAGGAGGGAGAGAGTTCCATTTCTTGGCTAGAGAGAAAGAGAGAAGAAGCTGGCCAGCAGGATGTTTGGGTTTGTGGATAGAGATTAAATTTTGGTGTTCTGATCTCAGAGGTCTGTTTGGGATGTATGGGGAAAGGGAATTTGTTAAGGGAATTTGTTAAGGCTGGGCATTTATCAGGGTAGAATATTAATTTGTGAGCGGTGGTTAGTTGAAGATAGTCTAGGTGGTTAGATAGTTCTAGCCAATTGAGTGATTGTAGGGTAAGGCAATAGTGAGTAGAGGTTTTGGATTTAGTTGCGAATTTGGAGATCTTGTTATATCAAGTTTCAAGATGTTCATCGTGCATACAGCTGCAGTCATAACAGATGGGTTCTCCTGCCGTCAGGCGGGTCCTCGGTCGGCCGAATTCCAAAGTCTAGGCCCGGCGTCAGTTGTCGTCACTTCTTCCCTGACGTCAGTGCGACAGGGGTATAAAGGAACCAGCCGATGCCATTTTCTCCAGTCTTTCTTGCCGCGCGGTGCCCGAAGCAGAAGCAGTTCGCAAGTGCCGGTCGGCCAGCTCCTGAGATTACGGAAATTTGGAAACCGAAGTCTTCTTGAAAGCTAAGTACCCCATTCGGGAAACTTTTCTTGCCTCAGACCGATGTCAGACAAAGTTAATAATTGTATTTCTTGTGGGAAGCAAATACCGCATAAGGATTTCCATTCCCTCTGTATACCTTGTTTAGGCCCAGACCACGACGTCTTGGTCTGTCGCTTTTATGCTGCATTCAACAAACGCACCATTAAGCGTCGGGCGGAGTTCGCCCAGCATTATTTTGGGAAAGCATTTAACTATATTATGTCGTCGGATACTCCGACTCCAGTTTTGTCTAAAAAACGCAAAGATAAGGACCAACACACGAGGTCCTCGGCCTCTACCGACACCACGCCAAAGTCGACTACACGTGGTCCGGTTCTCAGCGAGGCGCCTACGCAGCTCCTGACTACCGACGACACTTCTTTGGCGGTGTCTCCTGTGCCCGAGGTCACAGGCTCCTCGGCCCACACCCCGACTACAGATACCGAAGCCACTCTTGGCGTTGAAACTCAGAATGTGGACAGGTCCACCTCCACTCAAGGTGTCTTCAGACCTTCCTCTTCTTTCTCCATCAAGGCTTTCACCAAGTCTAAAGCAACCATGCACTCTAAGAGACAAGCTACACAGGGCCCATCTCCAGGCCCCATGCCTAAGAAACAGATGCTTAAAATGGCTGAGGATTTAATTACTCTTATCAGAGGTTCTCAGCCCCCCACTGGACAAAAGGCCCAGAGTGGAGGAAGATTCCCCCTCCTCTGATCAGGGCTCCATTATTTCAGAGCACTCTGATGATGAGGAACATTCTTACTCCCCTTTTGAAGACTCTGATGCGGAGGAGTCCATCCCTTCTGTATCCCCCCCTGAGGATTACTCATTTGGGGAAACTTTGCATACCTTAAGGGAACACTTCCACTGGGAAGGCCAAGATTATTCATATTCCAAGAAAAGGCTTAGGGAATTTCTCTTGCTACCTCAGCATAGGCCTCTGGCTATACCTCCTGTCTTGGACATCCTAAATGATGTTTACTAGGAGGCCTGCCTTAACCCGGACTCTCTACCTCCAGCTCCAGTTAAGCCTGACGGGTACTACAGGGTTCCTGACTGACACCAATTTCTATACAAAAGCCATGCTGCTGACCCAGAAACCATCTCACAGGGCCCCAAGGGAGTTAAGGCCTCCACTGCTAAAAATCCATTACCTTCCGAGAGAGATTCCAGATCCTTAGAAAGGTGGGGAAAAAAGGTATATACCTCGGCTACCTTAACCATGAGGGCCTTAAACTGTCAGTTCCATATGCTAAAATACCAACAGTTTTGGTTATCACAATTGAAAAGTAAAATGTCACAACCTGAACAACCAGACTTGAAGGAGTTGCAGGATTTGATGCATAGTGCAGAACAAGTGGGTAAGCATACCTTACAATGTGGTTTTGATGCTCTAGAGGCCTCATGTAGAGCTGCTGTTACAGGATCAGTCATACGTAGGAATGCCTGGCTCAAGGAACAAGCCTTGCCTGATCATGTCAAAGCTAAATTACTAGACGCCCCCCTTCAAAAGGATGTACTATTTGGTGCTAATGCTGAGGAGGTATTAAGGAAAATGGAGGAAAAGGCTAAATCAATGCAAACTGTGAAAGATTTTCTACAGGTACAACCCCCACATTTTAGTAGAAATTGACCTTCCAAAAACTGGTCCTTTCCTGCCACGGACAGACCCCAAAGAGGCAGATACAGGCGCCCGAGGGGCAGAGGACAATCCCAAGGATTGTTTAGAGGCAGACAATGGCAAGCTCCTACACAAAGAGGTGGTGAGGATAACTCGCAATCTTTCAGAAAGCAAACCCAATGACTTTCCCCTTTGCATGTCAAGCAAGTCTCAAATGGCAGCCCCCTTAGGAGGAAAGCTGGCATTATTTTCAAAAAATTGGCATATTGTCACAAAGGACAAATGGATCCTGGACATTATAAACAGAGGCTACAAATTCCATTTTCACACCCTTCCAAAAATGAGAGGCATGCCAAACCTGCCACACAATCAAAGGGCAAGAGGCACAAAGGCAAATTACAGATCTCATAAACATGAAAGCTATTCGAGGTACCTACGCACGAACAAGGTCAAGGTTTTTATTCCAGGCTATTTCTGGTACCAAGGAAGGGAAACGATTGGAGACCCATTTTGGACCTATCCATCCTAAACACATTTCTACTCGTACCAAAATTCAAGATGCTCACTCTACAGCAACTTCTTCCCATGCTGGGCAAGGAGTCTTGGCTGGTAACATTGGACCTCAAGGAGGCATACCTGCATGTCCCAATCAGACAAAATTGCAGAAGGTACCTCAGATTTCTTGCAGGTTCAACCCATTATCAATTCTCTGCATTGCCCTTTGGCTTATCTACTGCGCCCAGAGTATTCACGAAATGCCTGGCATCAGTAATTGCCTACTGCAGACTTCAACGGATACAAATATACCCCTATTTGGACGACTGCCTGATCCAAGCGGACAGCAAGCACATTCTTCTAAAGCATCTGGCTTATGTAATAATGTTGTTGAACTCTCTGGGATACACAGTCAACAAAAATAAATCAAGGCTAATACCCTCTCGGAAGATAATTTTCCTGGGTGCCAATTTGGACACAAACACCCAGATGGCCTACCTCACGCCAGAGAAGCAGGGGCAATTAATTCAATACTTCAGAGCACTAGCAAATTGCACCAGGCTGACTGCAAGGAAAATCCTGCAGGCTCTGGGATTCATGGCATCTTGCATCTTACTAATCCCATGTGCAAAGCTGCATATGAGGTAACTACAATGGTACCTGAAAAACATATGGTCTCAACACAGCCACAGTTTGGAAACAATAATACCACTAATTCCATGTCTGCAAAAGGAATTTCTGTGGTGGGCTCAAGCATGTCAAACAAACACAGGTCTTCCATTCAGCAAGCCTCAAGCAAATCAAGTCATCACAACAGACGCCTCGGACTACGCCTGGGGGGTGCACATGACAGATCGGTGCATTCAGGGCAAATGGTCCCAAAAAGAAAAGCACCTTCACATCAATCAAAAGGAAATGCTAGCAGTAACAAATGCTATTATAGCTTTCAAGGACCTTCTACAACCAGGTCAACTATTGATAAGAACGGACAACACCACAGTTATGTGGTACATAAACAGGGAGGAACACATTCTTACCCCCTATGCAGACTGGCCATGTCACTTTGGAACATGGCCATGGACTTACAAATGGAACTACAAGCCCAGTACTTGCCAGGCAAGGAAAACACGCTGGCAGACAACCTAAGCAGGAATATGACAGATCCACACAAATGGAAATTGCATCCAAACGTTTTTACAGAAATAATCCAAGAATGGGGAAGGCCAGACATAGATCTCTTTGCCTCCCACAAAAATCACCAATTGACAAAATTCTGCTCAAGGATTTTCCATCCAAAGGCCTGGAGAGTGGACGCTCTCTCTTTCAGTTGGACATCAATGACAGTTTATGCCTTCCCACCTCTTCCTCTGCTGCCCAAAGTTCTATTGAAAACCAGAGCAGACAGACCAAAGATGATTCTCATTGCTCCAGACTGGCCAAGGCAACACTGGTACCCACTCCTGAGGAGCCTGACGCATTCCCCACCATGGACCCTGCCTCTAATGCCTCTTCTTCTGACTCAGCACAGCTTCAAAACTCTTCACAGCCAGCTAAAACACTCAATCTAGCCGCATGGAAGATTCCTTAGCATCACAACAGGCCCTACTCTCCAAGGAGGTGCAGGATGTCATTTTGGAGGCCAGAAGGCCATCAACTAGAAAAGCTTACTCCAAAATGGAAACAGTTTTGTGTCTGGAATGAGAAAAAGGGCCAGGATCCTGGAAAACTGAATTTACCTCAAATACTACAATATTTGGCTGAGCTGCTAAGCAGTGGACTTTCATTCTCCTCCATCAAAATCCATGCCTCAGCCATTTCTGCAGAATACAACACTGATCCACCTTTATTCTCTCACCCTCTCTTAAGACAGTTCCTCAGAGGGGCTAAGAATCTAAGACCTCCAAGGAAACAACCAATACCTGCTTGGGATCTTAATTTCATTCTGGAAAAACTGACCTTGCCTCCCTTTGAGCCAGCTGCTTCATCAGATTTGCAATATATGTCCTGGAAAACAGCTTTCCTTCTGGCTATCACCTCAGCTCGTAGAGTTTCAGAACTACAGGCTCTCATGGCTGTCCAGCCTTTTATAATCTTCCATCAGGACAGAGTTTCCTTACGAACCAACCCGTCCTTTATGCCTGAAGTGGTATCCAGGGTAACTTTAAATCAGGCAATACATTTACCTACTTTTTATCCTAATCCTCAAAACAAAGGGGAGAGATTACTACATTCCTTGGACATCCACAGACAACTGCGTTATTATTTGGACAGAACAAAGCCTTTCAGAAAATCAGAACAGCTGTTTGTGTCCTATGCTGTAGGAGCTCAAGGAAAGCCAATTTCCAAACAGACAATCTCAAAATGGATAGCCCACTGCATATGCTTTTGCTATTCCTTTCATGGCAAAACTGTACCTACAGGCATTAGAACTCATTCCACCAGGGCCACAGCCACCTCTGCAGCTTAACTCAGAGGAGTCCCTACCAAGGATATTTTGGAAGCAGCCACTTGGAGTTCTGTGCATACCTTCTCCAAGCACTACAACCTACCATTATACTCCAAATCTAGAGCAGGCTTTGCCACTGCAGTCTTGCAGGGCATTTTGGCTCCTCCTAGTTCCACCTAGTGCCTACCACCCCTTTCTTAGCTTTGGGATTCTACCCATCTGTTATGACTGCAGCTGTATGCACGATGAACATAGTACAGTTTTGTACCTACCATAAATGTAGATGTTCGAGTGCTAATACAGCTGCAGTCCAGGTTTCCCTCCCTCCTTCCCCTCTTGGGACAGGCCTATAGGCTAACACATCCTCATACAACCTGATTGGGGTATTCATTTATGATGTATTTGCTTGCAACTACTGTATTTTGATTATATTGCACTGCATTATTACACAAATTTATGTATTGCCTTCCTTCTGGGGGCACCTGACATCTGGGGCAAGAAAAACTGAAGAAAATGGCGTCGGCTGGTTCCTTTATACCCCTGTCGCACTGACATCAGGGAAGAAGCGACGACAACCGACGCCGGACCTAGACTTTGGAATTCGGCCAACCGAGGACCCGCCTGACGGCAGGAGAACCCATCTGTTATGACTGCAGCTGTATTAGCACTCGAACATCTACATTTATGGTAGGTACAAAACTGTACTTTTAGGGATGTTGGAGGAAGACAGATTTGTTAGAAGAGGGGCTCCGTAAAGTAGGGAAGGTAGAAGGTAGGAAATTGCCAAGGTATGCCTAGAGGAGTTGGAGAGAAAGAGGTTATTCCTGTAGAGCATGCCCAACTTTTGGTGAGTTTTCTTGATATTTTGTTGTATGTGGGTATCAAATTTAAGGTGTTCATCTATGGTAATGCCAAGAAGTTTTGCAGAAGAGACTACTTCAATAGCAGTGTTGGATTGACTTAGGACTTTGAAAGCATTTGGTAGGGGGGAAAAGTAGTATTTTAGATTTATTTGAGTTGAGAGAGAGATGGTTTTGGTGCATCCAGTATTCAGTAGTAGAAAATGCTATTTGGGTTTTACTCAGGAGTTCAGGAAGGTTAGAGGCAGCACAGACTAATGTGGAGTCATCGGCGTATTGGATAATGGTTGAGTCTGGTAAGACAGTGTGAAGGTTATTGATGAAGATGTTGAAAAGCATGGGTCCGAGGATGGACCCTTGAGGAACGCCAGTGGGAGTTGACAAGAAGGAGGAGGTAGAGTTCTTCCATCTGACAGCTTGAGATCTGTCAGATAGGTAGCTGGAGAACCAGGAAAGAGTATTAGGGGAGAGATTAAGGTTGGCGAGATGACAGAGGAGGTGATTATGGGAAATGGTGTCAAATGCTTTAGAGAGGTCAAGCAGTACAGTGGAAACTAGTAGTCCAGAATCTTGAGCTCAATTGACTGTTTCAAGGAAGGAGAGTAAGGCAGTTATGGTGCTGTGGCCGGGGCAGAAGCCATGTTGGGTGGGTGTTAGGAGTTGATTTTGGGTTAAGAAAGGCATAAGTTGATGGTGGACACATTTTTCTAGTGTTTTTGAGATAGGAGAGAGTAGGGCAATGGGGCGGAAATTGGAAATATTTATGTTTTTGCCTCCTTTGTGAAGAGGAAGAATGTAGACTGAGCACCAGAGTTTGGGTACGTATGACTCTTTTAAGGATCTGTTTATTGGGATACTGATTGGAACAGCAATACCATCGGCAGCACATTTGAGGAAGGAAGATGGTATGTTGTCAGGGGCATTAGAACATGGCTTTAATTTGGATAAGAGCCTTTTTTATAATAATGGTAGAAACTGGTTTGAGCTGGAAATTAAGGGGACAGTTGTTGGGGGTGTTGTGTGTTGAAGAGTGAGAGTTGAGAGGATTGTTGTTAGGGAAAGTTTTGGTTAGATTAGCTATGGATTCAGTAAAAAATTAGTTGAAAAGAGAGCTCAGCTCAGTGTCAGTTATACTTAGGTCAGGGCAGGGATTATTTTTGGACCCTGGATGTAGAAGGGAATTAATTGATTTCCAGAATTGTTTTGGGTTCTTATTATTGTTGGACTGGAGTTTGTTATAGTAGTTTTTTTTATCCAAGGTGACTAGTTTTTTACATGATTACGAAGTCGAGTATATTTGAGCAAGGTAGTGGGCATTTTATTTTTCTGGTAAAGCTTCCAGGATTTGTTCCTATGGTGCATGATTTGTTTTGTTTTTTTAGACAGCCATGGGGCAGGATTAGCTTTGACTCTTTTGTTTCTTAGAGGGGCTAGGGAGTTGAGAGTATTTAGTAAGACAGAATTGAAATGTTTTACAGCTTTGTCGAGGGGGAGACTATTTAGGATTTGCCAATTAATTTGTTTAAAAATGTTTGAGAAAGTTATGGGGTTGAAGTTGTTGAGATTATGAGTGGGTAAGTAAAGGTGTTGATATTAGATGGAATTTGCTGAACGGTGAATGAAAGCAGGGAGATGGTCACTAAAGGTGTCTGGGATAGTGCCAGAGAGAGTTATTTTGTTTGGATGGGAGAAGGATCCAGTCTGTTGTGGATCCTGTGGGGAGAGTTTTATTAGGTCGGGTGGTTGAGGAGATTACTTGGGTGAAGTTGTAGAGGTTGATTGAAAGGGAGGGAGTAGGTGTATTAATCTTGTTCCAATCAATATTAATGTCCCCTAGAATGTAGGTTTCATATTTTATTTCAGCTGAGGCCCAATAAAGAATATTTTCGAGGGTAGAGATGTTGTCGCCTGGGGAGATATATAGGGAAATAATGCAGATATTCTTATGTTTATTCAAACGAAGGAGACAAGCTGTTCGGTATTTTTGAATTGTGGAGTTGGGATTTGAAGAGGGATACAGGAAAGAAGGTTAGAGTAGATTAGAGCAGAGCCTGCCTTTTTTATTTAATCAATCACTTTTGTGTATATGGAAACCAGGAGGTAATATTTCAGAGTCAGCAATATGGGGCTTTAGCCAGGTTTCGGAGATGGCTAAGGTGTCAGGTTGGTTGTGGTTAATCCAAGCATGTATTTGGTGTGCTTTGTTCTTAAGGCTCTGGGCATTGATAGTAAAGAATTTAAGAATATTAGGAGAGAAGGCAGAGGAGGTAGGAAAAGGGGGAAAAGGGTTAAGTGTGATGGGAGAGGTTGGGGGAGGGGGGAAGGAGTTATTTGTAGTGAGAATAGGGCCAGGGTTGGGATGGATATCTCCAGATAAGGCTAGGAGATTGCAGGAAGTAACCTTTAGCCTTTTGGGATTGTAAAGAAGGAAGTTGTTTGGGGCTAACAGGAGTTTAAGACTAAAGACGTTTGTTGTGATGGAGAAGTGTTTGGGATGGAATAGGTGCAGTAGGTTTGGTGGGATAAGAGAGGAGGATATGGAGTGGTAGTGAGTACATAAAAGTGATTGCAGGTGAGTGTATGGGATAGTTTGAGAAGGAGAATGGTAAGGGGGTGCTTTGGAGGAGTAAGAAGTAGCATAGTACAGATGAATTAGTAGTACAAGAAGAAAGCATGGGAGCCAGGCAATATAGAGGAATTGGGAGGGCATGTTTAGAAAGGGGGGTGTTGAAGGGAGTATTATTGAGGAAGTCAACTGGCTTATAGAGGAGAAGAAGTAAAGAAGTAAATAAGGTTATATTATTTTACAGAAAGAGAGGAGGCGATTAAGAGAAGGGAGGGGTATGGGGTAATGGAGTGGGAGGAGTAAGAGTGGGAGGGGGGTAATAGGAAGTGGTGTATGATTTGTTGATTGATTTGGGTGGGAGGAGTAAGTGAGGTATAAATTTAGAGGTCCTGGGGGCGGGTGGAAATTGGGGGCAGGGTGGGGGAGTGTAGTGAGCCCGCAGGGCTGATACCGTATCCAGATTGCCCAGAAATACTACGGAACAGGTTAACGCAGAGGATGTTGACTTTGATGCCATGGAAGTGCTTACTTTTTCTACCAAAAGACTTGAAGAGCTAAGAGATCATACAATGATTGATCTAGTTTTGCAGAAGCTCAATCACTAGATCCGTGTTGGATGGCCGTCCAAGCAATCTAGTATACCACCAGAAGTGCAATCTTACTTTTCTTACAAAGATGAGTTGTTGGTGGAAGATGGCATTATTTTCAAAGGTCCGAAAATTGTTCCTGCTTCCTTACAGTGAGAATATATTCAGATTTTGCATCATGGTCATCTGGGTTCTGAATCTACTAAGAGAAGTGCGAGAGGACTAGTATTTTGGACTTCTTTAACGAAAGACATTGATAGTGTTTTATTCCTGTTCAGTGTGTGTGAAAGTACTAAAGTGCGTTTGCAAAGAGAGAGACTTCAGCTAAGTCAAATTCCTGATCTACCTTGGTCAGTTGTAGCTACTGACATATTCATGTGCAACAATCAACATTACTTAGTACTGGTAGACTCAAATTCAAATTTTGGGCCCCCGATTTTTAATCTTTCTTTTTCCCTAGTCCTCACCCTTTTCTGCTTAAAAATTAAACCTTTTTAAAAAAAAAAAAAAAAAAAAAAAAAAAAAAAAAAGGGGGGGGGGGGGGGGGGGGGTTGAAAATACCATTTTTCCCCTTTTTTCCCAAAAGTTTTTTTCCAATTGGCAAAATCCCCAAAAAAAAGGATTAAATTTTCCTTTTCCCGACCCAAAAATGGGTTAAAAAAACAAATTTTTCCCAAAACAAAGTTTCCAAAATTTTTTCCAAAAATTTTGAAAAAAGAATTTTTGGGACCTTTCCAAAAAAC